>NW_011340394.1:6829-49980 GCF_000735185.1 Notothenia coriiceps | reverse complement strand
GTAGTGGGGTGGTATATTTTAATTTATTGAAATATCTACAATCATTTAAACACCTAGTAGAATTTATTTGTATACCTTAATGTTGGAATTATAAAGACTTTCTCTTATATCGTTAACCCTCTGGAGTCTAAGGTATTTTCCTCGATTGTTTAGATGTTTCCCACCTTTTAAAGTACTTGTTATAAACATGGCTCACCCCATGTGTCACATATAAAAATGTTCAGGACAATTCTCTGGACTTGCTATCGAATGCAAATACTCACCTTAGAGCACTGTGTGAATGAGATTAAGTAGCTCTAAGCTAACATTTGACATCTGAATTTTGGAAAAATCTCAATAACTCTTGTGAAAACACAAATTTACTAATTTCATCCAATTCTTGATTGGTGTTTAGATTTGGTTACCAAAGATTAGGACACAGAAGTAGTGGAAATATCTTTGAATTACACTGTTATAAATGTAATTCATGTCTTAAAAATAAAAAGATTAAATTCGATTTTGGAGTAAAACAGTTGTTTACACTCTGACTTTCACCACAGCAGGGATTGAGATACATTAGATGATAATAATTCATATATACAATACTAAGTTCATGTGATGCTGAGAGAATACACAAATACAAGATTGAGCATTCAAACTTTTGTTCAAGCCAAAACAAATTATTTAAATAAGTTTTTTCAACCAACGTATTTATTATAAATTTAAGAAACTGGAACAATCTCACTATATTAAATATTGAACATCGAACTTTCAACCAACTATTCATTATTAAATGTCAAGACAGTATCAAGGCTTTGTCTGTTCTTCCAGAGACAGTGGGTCTGGCTGCTGTGTAGGCGGTGATGGTGCATTGGGCTGCAGTGTGTTAGATGTGGGGGGTACAAGAGTGCTATACGAAGACCTCCACGAGACCTTCCTTGCTGGCGGGTTGATTGGTTGGATGGCTGTGAGTGGAGCCTTTGTGCTGGAGGATGTATCTTGACCTGAGCTGGCAGCCGCAGATGGAGGTGCTGAGGCAGCTGTAGTGATATGGAGGGAATCTATTTTGTCCCATGGTCCAAGTCATTTTGTTCATGACTATCGAAAAAAAAAAAAAAATCAATTAAACAATTGATTGAATGCCTCAAGAATGTCATGCCCGCATTTTACTGGACCATCCTTATCATTTTTTAACCACACCTTCTTTAATGCTCTTACAACCTTTTATGTTTTTATTATTACCATGTTTATAATTTCAATATGATCCTTTCGAATCATTTTTATGTATTTTCTACCTTATCAGCTTTGTGAAAGAACCATTGAGATGTGCTATAATAAATCAAATGTGTTATTTATTATTATTGCAAGAACACTCACTAAAATTACCCAGGGCACGGTCTCTTCCCTTTACAGGCGACATGCAGGTTGCATGCGTGGGGCCTCTCACCTTGCGAGGGGGGGGGGGGCCCATCTCGTGTGAGAGGAAGATGCCTCAACTGAGCCGAGAAATGCGGCCAAATAGTGATGCTCCGGCCGGTTCGCCGCTGCGAGACACCTCCACTAGCACTACCACTCACAGTTTTACAGGTTTTTTTTCACTTTCAAATATATCATTCAAATTGACAACATCAATATGTGTACATTCGGGCGCACAAATTCAAACGAATCGAAAGATAAATCTTTCTCTCCCATTGACTAAATCGATACATAATTTTTCCGAAATAAGTATCCCCATGGAGTCCCCGGAAAGGAGGCGACTTTGCCTCTCTATAGACCACAATGGTCTTATTTGGATAGGCAGGAGTGAGCCATACATTTACGATTTGTAAATCAGAAGATGAGCCAAGGGTAGAAATGAAGAGAACTTCCAGCAAGCAACACATTCCACAGAACACATCCTTCTATAAATAAACCTCAGTCCTATATCTGAATCAGTCAGGTAACAGGAAGACAGTTACCGGCGGCGGGCAGGGATGAATGAATGCTTCTGGCTGATAACGAAATGATGACCTAATTATTCACTCTGATTACAGGATGCAACGCAATGTTGTTAAATCATGCTATGTTTGAGAAGAGCTGCGGGGCCTGCGGGCTCACCATGTGGGGAGGTCTCAAAAAGCTTGGCCTGGAAGTCAGGACACAGACGGCTTCCAGGAACAAAATGATCAGGATGCATAGATTAGAGAGGATGCACGGATGAGTAAGAGCTGCATATTTTATAGTTAGGGAGATCATGCCGATCCTAACACCCTATCGTGTTATCAGGGGAGGTTCCTCACCTCCTCTAGGGAGAGGATCCTCAACCTCCTCAAGGGGGGACGTGGTCCTAACCATACCTCTAGGGAGTCCATCACCTACGCTAGGGGGGTCCGGGGGTCGATGACTTCCCGGAGAGATTCTTTTATTTCATAATATTGATGCTTAAAAGCTTCAATCGGGGTGCAACTTTGGAAGCAAAATGGAAGAGGATCTATGGAATCTATGTAAGCCTCTTTGCTTCAGAATTACATGCTTTTCCAGTCCCTTAATCACGTAGCTGCCACCTATAAAGAACATCGCGGCCCGTGTTGTAGCCTGTATGCTGGCGTACTATTACTGCTCCAGTGGCAATAGCCAGAGGATGGATTACTTATTTTCCAAAAGATGAATATTCCAGCCCAATCTCTGGCTTTTAAACCAATGCAGCTGCCAAAATGGAGCGTGCTTACCCCCCACACATCGTACAGGCTGAGTGTAGGTACCTTTATAAATAGGCTACCTGGGCAGGCCCCTGTTTGCCGAGGCTCCTCTGGCACTGCGGCGCTGCTGGAGGAGGGTAGGCGGGATTGTTTTTGGGGCAACGAAGACGGCTGCGGACTTGCCTCCGGCCCTCCGTGGCGGACGCGAGAGTGACGTTAGTGTCTAACGGACAGTGACGCCCTGGTAACGCAATGATACCCCATGATCTGAACTGATAGTTATACCTGCGAGTAGATGCAGTGTTTACTGCTGCGATAAGGGCTGGTTGTTTTACCATTTTCTCTGATGTCCATCACTGGAACTGCTGTGTAAGCACCTTGCAGATGACGAACGGCAGCGGCACAGGTCACAGCACACCTGAACATAAAATAACATTACTTACCGTTTAAATTAACCAAATAAATTGCCAGCAGACAATGTTATTTAACCACAATTACAAATTTATTTTTATTTCAACTAAAATTCTTATTATTCTTATTATTGTAATAGCCTATTTTTCACTTTTTTTTTTTTTTCACTTTTTCATTTTTCAAATGAGGTAGTGTGTGTGTGTGGAGCAGTGGCGGTTCTACGGGGTGGCACGGGGTGGCAGCTGCCACCTCAGAAAAATGCCTTGCCACCCCAGCTGGCACCCCATTTGGCAGCTTTGTTTTGAAAGAAAAGTTGTGGCTCATCGGACATTTATGAGACAAAATGTCTAATGTCCGAGTGCAAGTGAATGCAGCACAAGACGCGAGCCTTGTAACCCCTCCCCCCCCCTGGCGCGAGCTTGGAAATCTGATTGGCGGCGATTTCATTTGAACGGGAGGACAGCGCAAAACGAGAAGCATTTCGGATACAAGTAGACAGAAGGAATGAGGTATTTGCGGTCAGGGTATGGCTCGTATATATACAGTCTATGATAACGACTCAACTGAGGGTGCAATGCACCCTTATGCACCCCCGTAGAACCTGGCCTGGTCGGACAGCTCGTAGTCGGCTTCGGCTGCTTCTTCTTCTTCTTCTTCTTCTTCTTCTTCTGCTTCTTCTTCTCTCGGTTTTTGGCGGATTGCAAACAACTTTAAGGTGCATACCGCCACCTACTGTAAAAAAGGATTTGATCATTAAGTTATTGTAACTTTTGTCTTCACTTTCACTTAATATATCAATTTATGCAATTTCTACTTAATTTCATAAGTTGTTATTAATTCAACTCAGCTCTGTAAGCCAGTTCAATGACCTCTACATTATATGAAGTCAATTTTGTCAACAGTGTGAATTGTGACATCTGACAATAAACAACAAAATATGATGGCAAAAAGTACAGTAAACTAAACCGACCTGGTAAAGCATTACCCTACTTTCAACTTTGTAACCAAAGCATTTGGTTTCTCTTCGCTGGATCGTTTTTACGATAATTAAATGCCATATATCCAATAGACGTGAACGCACCTCCTCCTGACCCGGATGTTTTGCTTCATGACGCTATGCTAGCAGGCTAAGCTATTTAGATTCAGCCTGAGAAATACAAAAACAGAAGCTGTGAATGTGTGTCTTCAAAGTCAATTAAAATGCATTAGCACTGACTTAGCACGAGCACTATATGTAAGTCAACATAATGTCGCGAGTATAAAATATTTTTTGACACTCGTTTTCTCATTTGAGCTCATTTAAGTTGAACTTGAATGGAGTTGGAGAACAGAGCAGTTACAAAACAACCACTGACAGTCTTCATTTTTGACATTTCTGACCGAATAAGTGAGTTGAGTTTCGGGTGGCGGGATGCTCCGGGAGGCCTATCCCTTCGTGGAGGACAGCTTCAGCCGCTTCCCGTCGCAGAGCAACATCTACGGGCTGTGTCAGGCCGGGCAGCACGAGCTGTTAGCGGCCACTCTCAAAGGGAAGGTGGTGTGTTTCAGGTACCAGGAGCTGCAGCACAAAATCCGACCTGTGGCCAAGGAGGTCCAGTTCACCTACATCCCAGGTACTGCCCAGAGGACGGTACCGTGCTGTAGAGATGGTGCATAGGCAATACAATGCAGTGAGGCAGACTCAGCTGTAAAACTGTGTTGGAAGAAGTACTCAAATAACAAATACTATGTTCCCTAAATACTCCACTACAAGTATAAGTCCTGATTTCAAAATCGTACTTAAAGTAAAAGTACTTATTCTGCACAATGACCCATTTGAGAGTAATATAAAGTACAGAAGAATTATAAATACTTAATGTATTTAGTAAGTATCAAAAGTAAGGTTAAATCAGAATGGATCTTTTCACAGTTTAATATTAATTTGGTTCATATTTGATCTTATTTTTTATACATAGAGAGCATTTTAGTATTGTAATGTGTCAATGTTGGACACATTTAGATATTAAAAAGACTGTCGTTTAGTAGTACAGTACTGCTTTATACTATATTAGCATTATCATGTGTTTTTATATGCACAAAGTGACTACTAACTGCAAGTGTTAAAATACATGTAGTGGAGTAAAAGTACAATATTTGCTTCTGAAATGTAGTGGGGTAGAAGTATAAAGTACAAAATATGTCAAAAAAGTACTTGAGTATGATACTTGACACTACTTGACTAAATATACTTGTGAAGTAATAGCCTACAGACTCATTTTCCCTCTTGGAATGACACAATGATGTTTTTTTTTAAATCTTAGACAAAATTGAACATAGTTTACGTGTTGTTTCAAATACATGCAGTAAGATCACATTAATATATGGCCATGCACAGGTACAGATATGCACAAATGCAGTGTACACCCACTTAAGTATGCATACTTTACTTATTTAAGGTATCCTACTTTCACTAAACTTGAGGAATCTTATCTAATGCTGCTTTAGTCCTATAGTCCTGAAAGCTGTGCTGCAGCTGTGTTGTCCAACAGCTGTTGATGCTGCAAGGATCTGATCCTGTCCTTTTTCTGTAGTCGATGCAGAGATCGTGTCAATCGATGCCTTCACTAAGTCTCCACCCAAAAGAGGCCTGGTGGTGGGCATCACATTCGTAAAGGTATTTGCATATATTTAAATTGAGGAGCCACTGCATGTGTATACTTTACTATAAAGGTTGTTAATTTGTTCTACTATTTAAAAAAAACCCAGTGTTAATAACAGCTGTACTCCTGCAGGACTCTGGAGACAAAGCCACTCCGTTCCTGAACATCTACTGTGACTATGAGCCCGGCTCGGAGTTCAACCTGGAGTCTATCGCACGTGAGTGAAGTGAGGAGCGTCCTGTGCACTGTTACTGTGACACACACTTCTCCTGCTGATGGTAGTGTGTGTTTCTAAACAGAGAGCTGCTTGAATCTGGAGCTGCAGTTCACGCCCTTCCATCTCTACCACACAGAGTGAGTCTGCCGATGCACAGCTGTGATAAACTGTGGACCATTAAACAATACAATACAAACTTCAGTTGTCATTGTAACTACCAATGGAGGCCGAACTAGCAAGATCAGGTTTTGTTGAGAATAACAGATCAAAAGAAATGAAAGGGACTCCTTCCTAATCTGTCAGTGAGGAGCATCGGATCCCTGTTCCTTTATCCCAGAAGGGTCAAAACACTGCAGTCACATTACAAAGACACGCGAAGCAGGGCAGAGGGACGTTGTTACAAACCAGTGGACAGACATTGCATGGCAAGCTGTTAAACTGGAGTTATGGTAATGTTTTACAGCTCTATTAATGTCCCACTATAAGAATCATCAGAATACTTTATTTAACCCCGGGGGAATAAACCAAAACGTAGTGGTTATAAACAGGCAGCTAAATAATATGATGTGGTGTTAATTACACATACAATTTACAATTGAATTACAGATTTATTTATTTTTCTGTGTCAGGGTGCAGAGTGAGGATGAAGGCAGAGAGACGGTGTTCCTACTCAGCGGCCATGACCAGAGGATCCACCTGTACAAGGAGGTCAGAGCAGAGCATGGGGGGGGGAATACCATCTTTACAAAACAAAAAATATAGATTTAATCCTTTCCCCCTCTTTATCTGTAAAACTAAATATCTGTAGAATTATAATACCTATTTGTTTATGTGAGTGGTTTTCAAGTTTAGGTATTATTAGTCAATGTTTTTTACCTCAGTATTTATATTAAAAAAATATGTTTTTAATTGACAAATGTAGCTAAAGGAATCAGAATTATTTATTTATTATAAAATATTTGTGTTGTGTCCTTTTGATTATAGTTATTTGTCTAAATATTTATAAAAATGAAATTGTATTTATTCTTCTGTGAAAATGGGAAATTGAAACAATAAAATCTGTAAAATATTCTTCATTCTTCATTTTGTCATAAATAAGTGAATAAACCAAAAGACCAGAACAGTAGTATTGTGTTCTAGTAAAGACTGTACAATGTGTATAAAGTGAATCAGACAAGGTTTGTTTGTCAAGGTCATTTGAGTTTGAACATGATTTGTTGTTCGGTCAAAGAGAAGACTTTATGAAAAGGGATGAAGGCTACAGTAAGGCTATTTTGAGCAAAATGCACATAACAATATGGTTTTGCATATCTGAAGGAGACATTCACTTTGACTTATGATGTTACATGACAGCATTACTCAGCCTGACTGTCCTGTTTCCAACAGAACTCCTCCCTTCACCAGTTTGAAGAGCAGCCGGTGCAGAGACTCTTCCCTGAACTAGAAGACCTGCCCAGCAAGTGAGTCTGAGCTGCCCTTAGCTCCATCAGCTCTGAAGCTGCTGACGTTTCACTGTGTGTGGAGGAGTTGGGTGAATAAGACCATCAAGTTTCTCGCTATACAATTTTCTTTATTCTCAAATCTTCACTAAGAGACTATTCTGTTCATAACTCAGCCAGTGGATATATAAGCCATTTCACGAGGAAACTCAGTTACAAAGACATACTGTAACAGCGTACACACATAGCAAGCACTTCTGAAGACAATAACAATGTAGTTATTAATATCATTATAAAATCATTCAAATAACCCAGCAGAAATATGAAATGCAAGAAAAAAAAGAGAAACGCGTCATCATTCTTCACAATAAATCAACGAGACACTGCATACAGAATAACGCCAGATATCAGTAACATCAATGTAGCATATTTGCTGAAAGTGATGTATCACTGCTGTCATATCAACAATGAGCAATGACCATACAGTATGTCAGCAACTTTTTCTGACTTCAATGTATGTAAAATCCATAACCCTCTGTATTTATTGTGTGCCCCCTCCTCTCCATGCAGTGTGCTGTGGTTGGATATGCTGAGTGTCGCTGGTGGCCGGAGACTCTCTGCGTTCGGCTGTCAGAATGGCTGTGTGGGACTGGCTCAGGTCTGCCAGACTGAACCAGGTGAGTCCCACCAAACTCTCAACAACCCTTCTGATTAGTTCAACGCAGTCACATGACTCCTCCTTCCTCCAAAGTGGGATAGAGGAACACAGTGAAATCCCTACCTTCCTCCTGCTAGGGGTGCAAAACTGCACCTTTGGCATGGGTGTACATTTGTTATCTTTAAAATGTGATTCTTTGCATTGTGGGATTGCTGGTAGAAACTAGTGTACATGTTACGGGTGCTACTGGTTCCATTCTATTAGCTGAATGGTTGAGAGCACTACAAATAGGATAGAAAGATAGAAACTCTATTCATCCCAAATTGGGAAATGATTTTGTTACAGCAGCAGTGTCAAGCATTACTACACGAGTTCAACATGTTTAAAATATACAATAGCATACAAATGTTACAAAAATGTACATTAGCGTCAAGTAAGAATATATTTCACACTCATTCAGCCACTGTCAAACAAAATAAATACTGCACAGTGAATATAAAGAATAGTGCACAGTAATTTGAACCATGCACAGTAAATACAATAGTGCACGGTAATAGAATAGTGCACAGTAAATTCAGAGTCATTTCAGCCAAGTTAAATCCCCTTTGTGGGTTTACTGTGGGTTACAGAGACTTGACATATAGTGTGTAATTGTTAGTAGCAGAGATACATTTGTTTGTATGAACCAGGTCCTAAATTCCCCTCTGATGGTACAGTATTTGTAGAATTAACAAATTGGTTATGTATTAAATATAGATAAGATAAGATATACCTTATTGATCCCGAATTGGGAAATGTTTTAACTAGTGACTAGTTAGTGACTTCAAGATGGTGTGTGTGTGTGGTGATCATGATAATACTGCAGGATATTCCTATGTTCCTTGTATATCTTTTTGTCAGAGGTTCTGCAGAGCTGGCGGTTCCAGTTTGACAGTCCCATCTCTTCTGTGCTGCTGTTCCCTCTGAGCTGCCCCAGTGGAGAGGAAGGTAAGTCAGGGTGCTGTTTCACTTCTTCCGTCTGTCTCTTCATCCGTGTGCTCTTTTTGGATAAGTAGTGTGAACTATCTCTGGTAGTCACTGTGGATGCGTCTGGTCAAATCCACGTTTTTGATTTTGTCTTTTCCAGGTGTGGAAATAAAAAGTTACAACCTTCTGGTTACCAGCACTATAGAGATGGCAGTTGTCTACAGGTAAAAATAGTGATAGCTTTTTAAATATATCAGTGGAGAAATCAGACGTTTTCTGCTGTTTAGAACATGGCTCTATGCTGAGTTCAGAGCAGTGTGTTATCCGTATGTGTGTGTGTGTCCTCAGAGATGTGCAGGAGCGAGGCCTGTACCGCTCCGTGTGTCTCTCAGAGAGCGATCAGTGGGACGCAGTGCTGTGTGCTCTGGTCATCGACCTGGACTTTGACGGTCAGAAGGAGGTGCTGTTGGGAACATATGGGCAGGTCAGAGCTCCTCTTCACTAATATTATTAATAATACTTCAAAGGATAAAGCTGGTGATATGGGTTTGAATTTTTTCACAAAATCCAATGAAAAAGATTTTAAAAAACAAACACTTGACTCTAATGTAAGTTTTGCAGTACAGACAGTACTTGTACTTTTTATGTGATTTTACAGATATAGAATAACAACAGACTTTTTCTAGAAGTAGAATAACATAAACACTAGTTTGATATAATGAAACATGATATGATAGACTATACTCAAGGTCCCTTAAAATAGACTCTATAGAAGAAGTGAAGTGCAGATATAGATGAAGGGCATTATCTGTGGATAACCAAAACTAATCTCAGCTAAAATCGAATGAGAATGATTGAGCGGTGAGGTCTCGATGATGAGGATGCTATCTCCCTTTCTTCCATGCAGGAACTGCTTTGTTACAAATTCCAGCCGGCAGGGACGGGAAGAGAGGAAGAGTTTCAGCTGCAGTGGAGGCGGAGCTTCAAGAGTCCTCTGCTGTCCATCATCTACTTAGACCTGACTGGCGACGGTTTGAGAGAGCTGGCTGTCCTCACACTTAAGGGACTGCATATTTTACAGGTACGTCACAGAAAGCTGTGTAAGGAATCTAAAATACTAATCAAAGCGCCATAGAAGCTTCCTGCCAAGGAAATTGCCTCTCTGTTGTGGATCATACTTTTTCAAAGCATATTGGCATAATAAATGGATCATCTGATAACCTTTGTAATACAAAAGCATGCTTTTATTAGAATGTATATTATTCCTTATGTAGAAAAGGCTTGAACTTTTGCTGACCTCTACTGGCCAGCAGAAGAAATCTCAACATCATTTCAAGAACTGATTTTACAGGCTCTTTGATTGGATTATCGGACAAAAGACACAAAAGTATCCAATGGATTTGAAAGTGAAAACACTTGTTTCCAACAGGACCAAGAAAACACAACAAATTGGAAGATATTCAACATAAAAAATATAAACAAGTTTGAGAAACACACAACAAAATCCTTCAACAAAGGAACGAAAATAATTAAAATAGCAATATCTTTCCAAATGTCACTATAAATGGTTTACCCTGTTAAATTGTAAAGCCTTAACCTGACTTTATTATCCAGTTTTTGATGCATATACTTGAGGTATAACAGACATATGTTCCATGACATGGCATCAGTTTATGAACAGGAACTTCACATGAATGCACACTGTCCCTATTTTCAAAGTGATATACTAAGTATGCACCATTGTCATGTGAAAATATTGATGCTTGTACCCATCAATAATAGTTTGGATATGATGCAGCTTGTGTTTCATCTGCTCTGAGCTGTACTGGCAGCAGTCCGATGCATTTAATAAATACTGAATTATTTTGCATCCACTGCAATTTGTTCCTAAGGTTAGCTCTCAAACAACTGAGCAGAATGTGCATAATCAAGAGTTTACTGGCACATCTTAATAACATTCTGTGTTCCCATATTATAACATTTGAGACACAATTTCAGGTCCACCACAAGAAACATTCACCGTATTTATCCTTCCCAGCTTATTCTTATTTCCAAACAGGTTTTTTTGTTTTACTCAAATGTATTAAAAGCTTGGATCAATGACTCACTACCTTAAAATGTGTAATTTTAAAATGTTATTTCCCTGACATCGTACCCCAATAAAAGTAAAATATGATACGTAAAGCAAAATCAAAAGCTTGCATCTTGCCGTAACTGGCACATAATGTACACATAATAAATAAAAGAGGCCCGATAAAAGAACCTTGTGGCATCCCACATGTAATATCCTGGTTGATTGAACCACCTCTATCAGAGACTCAACTTCTTTCTGTAAGGTAAAAAGTGAACTATTTTACAGCAGTATGACGAAAACCTATGCATTTTGACTTTGACAACATAATAGTATGTTTCATAGCCATTCTAGTAGGTTCAGTTGTTAGCCAAAACTTGAACTGGTCAATCAATCAATCAAACAAGTCTTGGGAGGCAAATTGTATTAAAATCCAAAAATATAATGCATTCAATCTCTGTGCATTTGTTACTGTCTACATTAAAAAAGGTCACAAATCTTCCTTAGGGAGTCTGTAACAGACAGGAATCATAATGGTCTTCTAGTCTTTCAAAGCAACAGATCCATCCATGCTGTTTCCCAGCCCTCCACCTGGATGTGGCTCACAGATTGAATGCTACATCATTCCTTTTAAACAAGCACATCACACCTCAATTTGTTGCAATCACACCGATAAACGGAGTTACTGGTGAGATCAATTTCTGCACCTCGAGTGAAGCTATCAAGCAGCGTCTCTGACACTGTGTTCACAGCAGCTTTAGAGGTGCGAGGTACTTGATAACCTCACTCTTAGGCAATAAGATTAGCATAAAGTCCTCTCTGATTAAATATGATATCAGTTTCTTTACACGTACTTTGCGAGTCTCCCTCAGAGCAACATAATTATCACCTCCGAGGCGTTGGATGTTATGAAACACATCTGCAGGAAACGTCTCCTTCAAGCAGCATCCACTGCACGCTATTGGAATGTCAGAGTCTCTCTTCACTGCCAAATCATATATTCTTGATGTGATATTTCCTAATTTTATCTGATTAAATATATCACAGACATCCAGAGCAACTGCTTCAGCATTAGCACTCACTACCTTCCCACAGAAGTAGCATCTAGTTGTTCCCACGGCATTAAACACGACAAGCTCAATTCAACCAACAAACTCTAAACAATATCTACACAAAGCTACCCCTAATATCTGCACGGCTTTCCACTTGTCATACCAATAGTGCACATCTTTTATTTTATTATATTTGATTGTTACAGGTACAGTGGCGCAAAAAAGTATTTAGTCAGCCACCAATTGTGCAAGTTCTCCCACTTAAAAAGATGAGAGAGGCCTGTAATCCTAGGTATACCTCAACTATGAGAGACAAAATGAGAAAAAAAAATCCAGAAAATCACATTGTCTGATTTTTAAAGAATTTATTTGCAAATTATGGTTGAAAATAAGTATTTGGTCACCTACAAACAAACAAGATTTCTGGCTCTCACAGACCTGTAATTTCTTCTTTAAGAGCCTCCTCTGTCCTTCACTTGTTAACTGTATTAATGGCACCTGTTTGAACTCGTTATCAGTATAAAAGACATCTGTCCACAACCTCAAACAGTCACACTCCAAACTCCACTATGGCCAAGACCAAAGAGCTGTCAAAGGACACCAGAAACAAAATTGTAGACCTGCACCAGGCTGGGAAGACTGAATCTGCAATAGGTAAGCAGCTTGGTGTGAAGAAATCAACTGTGGGAGCAATTATTAGAAAATAGAAGACATACAAGACCACTGATAATCTCCCTCGATCTGGGGCTCCACGCAAGATCTCANAGGACTCGAGCAGCGGTGTTCTGAATCAGCTGCAGCTTTCTAATAGATTTTTTAGTGAGACCTGTGAAGACACCATTGCAGTAGTCCAGTCTACTGAAGATAAAAGCATGGACACGTTTTTCCAAATCCTGCTGTGACATTAGTCTTTTAATCCTAGATATGTTCTTTAGGTGATAGTAAGCTGATTTAGTAACTGTTTTAATGTGACTGTTGAAACCAATAACTAATTTAACCCGCTGACAAGAGAGCCCACCTCCGAAGATCGTGACTGGCTGAGGGACAGACTCGGGGGCAGGTTCTCAGGAATTTCTTGGCTTCTCTCCCCCGAGCCAGAAGAGGAACACTACAGCTTGGAAACACTTACTGTTCCTGAAATGATCAAATCTGTTGGGCATCAGGGACCTGAGGCAATTGTGGCAAGCATGGCATTGTCTGAAGAGCAACAGAGGGCAATTCAGGTGGCTACCACTGGTCAGCGAACCAACCCAAACTGGCATTTGTTCAGGAAAGGAAGGTTGACTGCCAGCAACTTTGGAGCTGTCCTGAGGTCAAAGCGTGTGACTGCTTCCTTTATATAAGATAGGCAGGTACTTGCTTTCAAGCAGAACACAGGGGAAAACAGATTTAGCGGGAGTGTTTACGTGTTCGGCGTATTGACGTACAACGGCCTCGACAATTTCTGTAGTCCTATTCAGCCATTCGGTAACAACCATCGTTTTTCAGACACGTAAACTCTTCAAAAATCCCCAGTGGGGTCACTGCTGATGTATTTAATGTCGTAGAACAAAACGTGATTTATCTCTTAAATTTGTGTCAACCACAGACCTTATTTCGAGCTATTTTCCAAAACCCTATGGAAAAAATGCATTGCTTTTTGAGGAAGGAACCGGAAGTGCTAAAAATGCTAACTTACTTCCGGGTTTTATGACGCGTCACTGCGGTTCTGTCACGACCAGCTCATTTCTAGGATCCGGGTTAATGATCCGGATGAATCAGGACTCGCCCATCTCTAACAAAGGGTATATAACAAAGTATTGAGATTAACTTTTGTTATTGACCAAATACTTATTTTCCACCACAATTTGCAAATAAATTCTTTAAAAATCAGACAGTGATTTTCTGGATTTTCTTTTCTCATTTTCTCTCTCATAGTTGAGGTATACCTAGGATGAAAATTACAGGCCTCTCTCATCTTTTTAAGTGGAAGAACTTGCACAATTGGTGGCTGACTAAATACTTTTTTGCCCCAATGTATAACTATATTTTTTCAATATTTCATGTAAATATTGCTATATTTTATTGTTATATTGGTTTCCTTAAATTATTTATAATTATTTTTTCTGTTGGTCCTTTTCTTACAATTTATATTCTTTGACTGTGTTTATGTATGCACCAAGGTAAATTCCTCGTATATGTTAACCTTCTTTGCATTAAAAATGCTTCTCAAGAAAAAATTGTCCTACGATCTGCTTTTAAATAATAAATATCTCCCTTCTTGCAACTTTTCAGTATTGTCACTCTCACACGTCACACATCAGCTCAACTCAGACCCAAAAAGACATTGTCTCAGTGCGGATATTTCTCCTGTACAAATAAATTCCTCAAATCTGCCGGACATACTGTGCATGTCATCTGTTGTTGTTGTTGTGTTCCCTGTCTTCAGCACACTCTCCCCAGCACTGCTGATCTGGTCCTTAAGCGGCTCGCCCTGAGGGTGTCAGCACTCACAGCGGGCTCTGATCTGCAGTCAGCCAAAGAGCCGGACACTGAGGGGGGCGAGGCTCCAGCAAGAGAGGAGGAGCGTGCATCTCAGACATCAAGCTAGGAGAGACAGTGCCTTTGTTTCCATGAGTAAGTCCTGAAGACTCAGAATGGAGTTATTTACAGGTGGAGCATGAAGGATTTTGTGCATTCCTAAACACTTACTTTTAGTTGTGTGGACAGGAACCAGCCATCACATTAAGCACCCAGAACAGTAAGGCACTGTTTTGTGGTTGAAAGCTGGCTGTAGGGGACGGTAAAACAAACTGATTGAAGAGCCCACATTAAGGTGTGAGGTGAGGTAAACTGTGTACAGTCGTTTGCAGATAATAAATCACAGTTGGTTCTACACACTCACTGCTTTTGTTGTTTCTTTGGTATTTCTTGCTTGTGTTGTTATTGTGTTTCTTCCTTTGTGTAATCCACATGTGTCCAACTCATGGCCTGCAGGCAGGTGATGTATACACCTGTCCATATTGGTTATATGTTCTATCGTGTACTCATTTAAACAAAGTATGAATCTTCATCTATACTAGTGTATAATGTAATCATATTTATACTACCGTCTATAGTGTCTAACTATCTATATTTCGAATACCTCTATAGTGTATTGAATATATATATATTAATACTGTTCATACTGTATACTTTAGCTTTTAATATTTGTCATATTTATTTAATACATATATATTACACTGCACTTTAATTATTGTCTTGCTCTTCTGATGCTAACAGTGTTGGTGAAAGTACTAATATATTTTTATTGAAGTACAAGTAGCAATACAAAAAAATCCAGCTTTCAAAATCTTACCTAAGTAAAAGGTATTCAATCAGAATTCATAAGTATCAAAAGAAAAAGTGCTAATTTTGTATTATGGCCCAGTTCAGAATCATATATATATATTTTATTACTGTATTATAAATATTGTTGCATTCATTTGTTCATCACATGTGTTAAAAGTGAAGCTCATTTGAATGACTTTTTTGTATTGTTGATTTAATAACATTAGTCAGTAAAGTCTTCAAAGCTCTCAGATAAATGTAAACAGTACAATATTGGCTTCCAAAATGAAACAGGAGTATGAAGTATAATACAATTGAAATACATGGGTAAAGTAAAGGTACCTCAAAATTAAGCACGTTAATTGAGTAAATGTATTAGTTACATTCCACTACTGGGTGCTAACTAGATTTAGTTGTCCCAGTACTTGTAATGCAATGATGAAATGAGAATAAAGTTGAATCTATTCTAACACTGAACATAAGGTCAGATGACATTTTACCAGTGCTCAGTAAAACATAATCACTAAGGTTCCACTGCTGTTCTCACTGCAGCTGATCAGTTCTGTTTTGAGGGTCAGAAAAAAAGTAAAATCAATAAAAAAAAAGAATAAATGCTGAATAAAGATGTTGGTAAACTATATAAATGATAATTGTATAGAGATAAATGGAAGAGCAGTAGCTTCAGATCGGATCTCACGGCCTGTGTTTCTGCCGGCCAGTGGCACTGTTCCTCCGCAGCTCTCCCCCCGTTTCTCCCCTCTTGCACTACAAAGGCAACAATAACAACAGCTGCACTTATCACAGGACTTCACTGAAACATGACGTGCAGATGACTTAGAAAAGCTCTGTTCCAGACCTAGCCTGTGTGAAGCTGTTGCACTTGTTTTAACGGCTGATCGCCTCTGAAACTGCTTTATTTGAAGCGCGGGCTTTTTTTGCGCGTCAACAATGAGCAGCATGGAGCGGCGGTGTGCGCGTTAAACATTTCACTCATTGGGATTTTTATATTTAGCTTTGTGCGGGACGCGCTGCAGCGGAAAGAGGAGACCAGACCCCGGTGTTGCTGTCTGTCATTTTCATCAATTTTTTCATTTTCGATCCCAGAAAAAAACTTGTTGTTCACACCGCGGTGCGCGCTGTGAGGCTATGTGGTGGTGAGGCTCCGTGTGTGTGCACATATATATCTACAGATCCGGGGGGAGAACATGATGATGATGGCTGGTGGTGTCGGAGCAGCTGTGGACCATAACGGGATTTACTCCAACCCAAACCTCCACAGCCTGCAGCAGACCGAGGCTGATAACCCGGACTCCCGCAAGCGACCGCTGGAGACTCCGCTGGAGGAGGCCGGCTGCACCAAGCGCACCAACACAGGAGGTAAGAGACACACAGAGCAAGAAGCAGCACCGTGTCCCCTCCACACCAACTCAGATGGTGTTGTTGTAGAAGCCTTTGCACGCACTGGTGCAAGTAGCTGCCGTCAATATGAGCATGCAGAGAAACTCCATGCAGCAGATCCATGCAGCACCTGTGCAGTTAACACTTTGGCTGTGTTTATGGCTGCAGATCCCAGCAGGGTCTGACTGAGTGAGTGGCCTCCTCAGGTCAGCTTTGAGATTTGAACCCAATCACCTCTCTGTCCACAACTATGAACACTTTCAATCTGTGGAAAGCTGATGCCTTGTGTAATAGCCTATCTTTATCAGTGTGTATGGTGTTAGTTCTCTAAGAGGGATTCCCTAATTCTTTTTTAAGCTGAGGCTAAAGATAGCTTTCCATTTTGAGCAACACAATGAGAGGAGGCCTTTGTTGACAGATAACAGAAGTAGAAAAAGGAAGAGCATATGAAAGATATGCAATGGCACACCATGACATCTTGAATATAAATTCAAACATCCTGCAAGTTAGTCCTTATCTTGACTTTACATGTTTTAACCTAAATAAATCAGAACTGAGCGCAGTGTCCCATAAGCAAGATCCAAGAGTAATTTTGGAAAACGTACCCTATCAGTCTCTCACTTAGCTTCATAATGCCTTATAGCCTAATAACAGTGAATAGAAGTTGGACAATTTAACCTGAAAGGAAACTCTTTGATCCTGGACAGCAAAGTGTTCATTTGCGGACAAAAAATAACAGAGCTCTTGTATTCACTTGAGATGCATCATGTATTCACTGATAGTGGTCTGGAAGACTTTAGTGGTTCTGCTTTAGGCCTGCACTTAACAGTGTCAGGAGTTAAGTGTGCGTTTAAGTACATGCTTAAGATGAGCTAAGCAGGAAAACCACCCCATGGAATCCTACTGTCATACACAGTCCAGGTGCGATACATCTCAGCATCTGTTTGTCTTTTTGTGCAAGTCCTGTTTGCTTTTCCAGCTTTTAGGCTGTCTGATATGTTAGCACATTTTTGTGATGGTACAATTACAATTCAGACATAATAACATGCACATTGAATAATAGTTAAGCGGGGCACTTTCTGTCAATTCATCTTCTTTTTGGAACTATGATCCAAATGACTTAGCCCCTATGCTAGTATTCTAAAAAACGTAATATCTCTATGCCGTACGGAAGAAAAAAGAAAGAGACATTGAACACAAGATGGATGACACATAAACCATAACCTGTCTAACTGGGACACTTTTGTTAGCAAACTGAAACACGTTCAATTACTATTAAAGTGTAGGCCTGATCAAATAAATGCACAATATTTATAAATCATTTGATTTATTTGTGTAACCCTACTTTAATCACCTCAAAACACTTTTACTTTTTACTTTCATGGCATTTCACTGCAGGGATCTTAAATAAAGTTTGTCATTTCACCCGGAAGTATAGCTACATACATAGCTACAGGAGGTATATTGTTTCATTTTCATACTTCAGCATACGTTTTTATTTAGTTAAGTTAGAACATGTAAGATAAAGGATTACGCTTTGTTCTCCCACTTTAACCATTGTCCCACTTTATCACTAATCACCAGAGAGGGCTGTGCAGATGTTTATGAATTCGTACCTTTTTAGAGTTAGGGTTATAGGAGATAATAATACATTAAAGGATAATAAAGGATTTGTGATGGTATAAGCACATCACAGAACATTGGGGAGTACTGATAATAGTGAGAGCAACAGAAATACTGCAGCGCTGTTTTAGCCAAATGATCCTGAATTCTTTGTTTGGAGGAGAAATGGTGGCAGCCAATAAAGAATAAACAAAGTGTGCACACTTTATTTATTACTCATCAGTAACATGTGGGAGTGCAGCAAATAGGGATGATGGCTGACTTCAGCTACCGTACATCTTATTTCAGCTTGTGATGGCTATGGTCTGCCGCTCATAGGGACCACTTATAAAGAATATAATGCTAATGAGACGTCCGTAGAGAACAGGCAGTCTCTTCACCATATGCCACTGAAATGTGCTTTGTCTGTCTTTGTGTCCCAGACACCCCACCATTGGATTCGATATTTCAGACAGCATGATTTTGTCCACTCAGAAATGTAACTTCAGCAAGGACCTCTTGTGCCACCAGACAGTATTTTAGAGCCGATTCAGCTCCCACATGTCCTCCATTAGCACCCCTAAAGCCACGGCAGTGAAGTCACATGGTGTTCCTTCTCGGACTTCACCATAAATGGCCATCTAATATCTGGCTTATAGAAGTGGCTATACGGTGTGAAATTGCATCTGAAAATCTAAAGATACATCATTCACATCTAACTGCTGCCATTTCTATAATGGTAGTACCCCATTTTACCAGCCAGACTCCATGTTCTTTCTAAGCGTCTCTGCATCACAGCCCCACTAGCTTTAGATTCTGGTGCTGCACAATCCATCGTGTCCTGGCGATGGTGTTACTCTGAATAGGCTGCCTTGTTTCCTCAAAGTCAAAGGTGTTCCAGATGGCTCTCCTAAACAAGATCCTGTCTGTGTCAAATCACCAGGACAACAGTGATATCAATTAATTTGTAAGCATTAAGGTGTTTTGAACGTTTTAAGGTTGACATTTGCAAATGGAGTCTGAGCTTTGCATTATAGTCATATGTCACGGCAACAGGATGGACATTTGAAAATTAATGTTAAGTTTCAAGAGGCTCTAGCTTTATTGGACTTTAATAGCAGATGTTTTTCATCATACATCATCGTTTAGAATTATATATTTTTTTATTTTGGTCTCTCACTGCAACCTGCGAAAATCCTGGTGTAAGGTATGCAGTAGCTCACCAAAATTAGATTTCCAGAGGGGAAAAATGGCAGCCAATCGTCGCGTCTTATTGATTAGTATATATTGCTAATTTAGACAATAGCACTGAGGCAAACAAGCAAACAAAGGCTCGCTGTTTATATGTTCACATGAAATGCACATCTGTAAAGACTCCACAAAACAAATGCTTCATTCATATCTTGTCACCCTGTGCTTTATGCAATGTGTTCACGCACCACTTCCCATCTACATGCGCTACATGTAAGATTACAAAGCCCACAGCCTGTCTAGCAGTGGTGGTTATCCTCAGCCGTCCCTGTAATCACCAGCCTCTGGACCGCGTCTGATATTGATCACGTTATTCCTACCGAACTGATCATTAACATGACTGGCAGTTACAACAAAGAGAAGAAAGCCTGTGCTCTTTCCAAGCTGAGCCCCTCGTTGTGCATTAGGAGCTGTGGACCCTGTATGAGGGAAATGACTCCTCTTTTATCAGCGTTGCCCTTCTCTTCCCAGAATGAACATCTTTCATTCATTTCTCTTCCTAATTACCCATAATCTGTCCCCATGTCGCTGGCAAGCATGTGCTTTCCAAAAGGTTGTGTGGCGGAGGGATTAGGTGTGATCTCATAATGTTACTAATGGAAAGGTTGGCACAGGAATGTGAGCTGTATTTTTTATTTTTTTCGGTGGGAAGGACACAGGTGCCCTTGCAGAGCGATGTGACGTGAGCGGACTGTGAATTTGCCAGGTGGCAGTGAAAGAGAGAATGAGAGAGAGAGCGATAGAAATGAAGACAGAGCAAAGCAGAGAGAAAATGAGAGATGGATAGACCGTGAGGGGGAGTGCAGTATACAGGGAGGCTGTGTCTATAAACTATAGCATCTCTCCGTGAATTACACTGGTAGAATTTTCTGGAAGCCCAGCGATCCAAATCAAAACGGGCCACGATGTTAGTGTTTGATTAGAGGATGAAACTAATCAGAAGCCGGGGACAAAAGGAGTTCCTTTTTGCAGCTTCCCTGGAAAGAGCCATTAACTGAAGCTGGACCCCCCCCATGTCCACAGACACACACCCGTGCACAATGCCGTTATTACACACATCCAGTCACTTAAGATACCTCTCGGCGTAAAATTTATAGGCGTAGTGATTGGCTTCATCACCCCCCTCCACAATTCTGCGGCACTGCCATTTGCAATGGTTGATGAGCCCCTCCGCCCTCTCAAACATGGCCGTCTAAGGAATTGGGGGTGGGGGAAAGGAGGGAAGAAGGGTGTGTGGCGTAAGGCACGCTGTCTCAGATCACTCCTCCTCCACCTCCTTCATCTTCTGCTTATGTTATCCGTACACCTCTCCAGCCACCGCTGAAGGTCAATCTACATGTTTCCCCATTCACCGCTGAAGCCCGCTCCCCAAGCCACTTCACCTTTGTCACTTTCCGCTAAAAGAAGTGAGTGAATGGGCCGCCATACTTTATAGTGCTGCGTCAAAAGAGGCGGAGTAGAGGAGAAAATTAAAAATTTTGGGACCGGCATCGGGGGGTGGGGACATGACGTGCTAGGAGGAAGAGGCCACACATTGGTGGAGCGAGGTGTCAGTCCTGCATGCTGCTGCAGACGGACAGGCCACTCGATGAATATGGATGAGAGCAGTGAAAAGGGTGATGCGGCAGGGAAGACCCCCCCCCTTCAAACCGATGCAGGCTTGAACAATGCGTGCCGTCTTTCACTGAAAACACTGAGAGCCTGCATTAGCATTTTCTCAGACAATTGAGGCTCTGGCCAGCTGCAGGCATGGCTCGGATGCTGCGGTGAAATCTCTTTTTCTGCACCCACTGATGAATTAGACCTCGGTGAAAAAGTCGACTGGCCGCATTCCTCAACACTACCATTGCACCTATGCCTAGGCTAATGTTCAGATTCCCTTTAGAGATTGTGCCCCGGCATTGATGGCGATCTGACAGAGGAATTGAGAACAGCAGATCTCAGAATGGGTAAGCATCGAACTCTTTTTGTCTCGACTTGTTGAATTTATCCATCATGCTAGACTACGTGCAATTTCATAGACCGACGACTCATTTGTCCATTATTGCTCATTTTTGTTCCATCGTCCTTGCTGCCTGTCAGCGGCAGGTTAGTCTATTGAAATGCAGAATGGGTACTTGGAGGGTAGTGAGAAGGAGGGAGGACGGTCACAAGGCATTTCCTCCTGACCCACCCCCCTTGAGTGACTTAACTAAACACATTTGGCTCAGAGTGCGCGTTTCTCCTCCAAACCATCCTTCCAGTATATATGGAGGCAGGGGTTTGAACTACCACCCCACTGGCTCTGTTTCCCAACGTGCCCCAGTGCTCCCGTCCCCTGGCGGATTGCAGCAACAGATTGCCATGTTTACTCTACCACATGACGCCATTAAAACCTGTTACTGTGATCTCAGACACTAGGAAATAATTAATTATTGACTAATGACAGCAAACGTGGCTGTGAGGGCGATGGAGGGAATCTTCGTGGATTCCTCCCTGCTGGGTTTACTCTGGTTGGAGATGAGAGCAAAGTTACGCATTGTGTTTTGTCTTGTCTGTCACCAACAGGTCTTTGGATGTTTGGATCCTGCAATCAGCATCAAATTAAATTATTTGTGTGTGTATGGAATCAGATATCTTGTTGCAGGAGTGAGGGTTCAAAAGCCTATGTGACTGTGTCAGGCATGCACGATCTTTATTTTTCCACCAAGGTCATTTTATTGTTATTCGTAGCAAAAAAGCGGAGAGCTGACTGCAATATGTCATTATATATAAAGATCAGACAACAGCCAGAGATAACAAAGATAGTTATGTGATGTCAATGCCCGGGTTTATCTCTTATTTATTTTTTAGGATGTTTTCAGGAAAATGACGCCACCTGACGTATATACTAGCTTTCAATAGTCATTTCCATTTTCATTTCATGTCTGTGCTTTCAGGCACATTTATGTATAATATGTTCTGGGATTTGGGATAGTCTCCACAACTAATTATTAAAATGAAATTCCATCAACAATCATATCTGCATTATTGTCAGAGCCATTGATTATGGGTGATGTGCATGGAAGAAAGCCAGTGTCTGAATGGAACATGAGGGGAATACTAATGCAATAAAGAGAAGAGACCCTTGTAGGCTGTGAAATTCCTTGATGTCACAGTGTCATGTTCATTCAAATCTGAATCTAATGAGTGCATTACTGAGGCAACAGGTTGGTCTCAGTGCAGGGCGGTCCACATCAATCCATCCGTCTTTCTTACCACCATGCCGGTCTAGCCCCCCCCATTCGATACCCTCCACAAAACACTGGATGCAGTGTCATGATGTCATAGCGTGTGGCCTCGGCATCTGCAATCGAAAAATCTGTATCATACTACAAACAAAATATTAGAAATGCGGTCCTATAAAGATGGACAGTGCCTTTTTACAACGCTGCCCCTTCAAATGACGTCACCCTTGAGGCAGCTGAAAAGGATCGACCATGACGTCATTGCATCGAAATCAGCATGCAGGCAATTTGAACCAGTCCTGAGAATGCACCTGTACCAAGTGTTTACCATGATGTCATCACTACAACATTTGGATATCAGTGGGGAATCACAGCCGCTCCACACCTATAAATAATGTTACTTCTCATTTATAGGCAGGTTCTTTAAATCTATTTGGGTCCAATCTCAATATGATTAGGGTTTTCCCGGACGGCCCACTTTAGTGCTGATTATTTTTGTGTTTCTCAACTTAAAGGGGCAAAAAAAACATGTTTGCCTGTAAATTCTTGAAACGGACGGGCTGTCAATCACCGGCTGCTACAAGCCACTGTAAGCCACAGCAGCCCCTTCCAAAATGGAGGAGATTTAGACCATGTTGGCAGTATACCCTTTGAACAAATCTGTGGGATTGGTTCCCATATGTTCTCCTCCTGTCTGTTAATTAAGAAGGATCACTCTGTCTTTGCGTAAATGAACTGCATGGATAATGAATTCATGTGTTTAGTCGGCTAAGTGTAACTTTCTTTCTCAGAATACACAATCTACCTTTTGCATTCGGATGGCATTTTAATTATTAATTCGACATTCCTTTAAATCAGATGTGTGAAAAATGATAGGTAACACTGGACCTGGCTTTGCATTTAGTCATGTTTCCTGAAACTCCTTGAAAACAGTTAAAATTAGACCTCTGCAAACTGGAAAGGAGGTCATCATCTGAAACTGGGACAGGACACAGAACATGTCACAGTCTCTAAAAAAATGTGAATGCACTGAAAGCTAAAATAAACTCAAAAGGCAAACCTTACCCTTCTCCCGTATGCCTTTTCTTGACCAGAGGAATATAGACACAATATTATTTTATTGTCTTTCCCCTTATATGTCGAAGCTTTGTGTCTCAATTGAGATATTTTGCTGGTTCGAGCATTGGGGGTTGGGCACAAGCATGGTGTGTACATGATGATGTGACCCTTTCTCACTTTATGTTTCTTTCCCCCAGAGGAGGGCGAGTACTTCCTGAAGGTGCTGATCCCCAGCTATGCAGCCGGCTCTATAATTGGCAAGGGTGGCCAGACCATCGTACAACTGCAGAAAGAGACGGGTGCCACTATTAAGCTGTCCAAATCCAAAGACTTCTACCCAGGTAAGAATGAACAATTGGTGGGCATAAAGAGCTTCTGAGAGGAGTGGTTGGATTTATTGAATTAGGGATGAGATAAGCAAGGGATCCTGGAGAAACAAAAATTGCATGTAGATGGAACAGCTGTCAGACGCAGCCTTTAAGTCCACAGGAAATTTCAGTTTTTTTGAAGTTGCTTTGATGGCAGGTTGCACCCTTCCTTGCAGGGTTTGTTCGTGGGTTTTCCAGTTTCATGTCGTTGTATTTCCTTTTTTTCTTCTCGGAATATTGTGTGGGTTTGACATTCACCCCAAAAATTCTGTGGCGCATAGGACATGGAGAGCCTTAATTGTGGGAGTTTCTCTCAAAAATGGCGACATGAGAAGGATGCGCAGGCAGCCGGTGACCCCTATCATACGCAGGTCGAAGCTGAACCATCTTATCCTCCAAAGAGAAATGCCTGAGTCGTAGAGGAGTCTGGGTGTCTGTCCTTCATGCCTCAGAGGAGGCTTCAACCTGCTGAAAACAACAGGTGCTGAGCGCCTCGCTGCTTATTAGATCCAGTGATAACTGATGAAAGCTAATAATCCCTGTGTTGTAGTGTATTTATTTTTTTACTTTATATATGTTTAGAACTTGCTATTATAACCTCTTTAGATAGGAAAATGGTTAGTACATGATGTCTGAAATATGCACAAACTGAAAACACAAGAAATAGATTTAGTTTTTAATAAAAGGGTTCAAAGCTTATTTTGCCTAAAGCACTGTTAAAAGCAAATGCAGAGATAGGTTGTTCTCCACCACTCAATTTTGACTCATAAAGGCCTTGAGCCCTTTGACCTCTACAATGTCAGCTCTTTGAAATAATTAAGAGCACAAAATACACTACCTTGAGGGGAAATCTACAACATGGTTTGAATTTGACCTGTTCTGTTGTGAGTTACATGTGAAATATTACACTGACAGGATTGTGGCAAGGAATTAAAGAGCAATTGGGGAAAGCAAAGGAATGATGATGCGATGTGGGTGCCAAAAATGTTCCTGAACATCTATCTCCCACGGAGTTTCTCTTAGCTACGGCTAATTCATTAGCCTAGGAACAAATAAAAGAAGTGATCTGTATCCTTATTCCTCTCTTTGGGTTGTGGCTGTGTTCATAGGCCACCACCTGCTCAGCCCATCCCCCTACTCATTATAGTGATGAGTGAGAATAGTTCAGGGAGAGGGTGCTGGCAACGATCTGATTGGGTAGTTATTCTGGCCAACACAAGTCAAATGAAACAACTCTACTGTACACTGCACAATAG
Source organism: Notothenia coriiceps (assembly GCF_000735185.1). Lineage (NCBI taxonomy): Eukaryota > Metazoa > Chordata > Actinopteri > Perciformes > Nototheniidae > Notothenia > Notothenia coriiceps. Next base: position 24,421 of record NW_011340394.1, on the reverse strand, counting down.
CGGAGAGTGTCGCTTCCTGTGAAGTCAGTTGAGGCTAAAGCTTTGAAAAAACGGTATAAAGTATGGGCAACTCGGTAACGTTTTTAACAGCAATGTAATACAAAAACCTGTCCTGAATTCTAGACTAGGATAATCATTCGCTAACTCATCAGCTATACCCAAAAAACGGAAACGTTCACTTTAATTACATTTATTATGTCAACAGATTTCACATAATTGTATTAGTTGAGTTGTTAGTTGAAAACAATAATATTTAGTTGAACCTAATATTTTTAATTTAAACGTAATATTATGCTTTCAACTAACCTAATACAGTTATGTGAAATCTGTTCACATAATACATTTAATTAAATTCAACGTTTCAGTTTTTGCAGTGTACTAATGATTTACCTTTCTTCATTGTTGGATCAGCTGCAGTTTGGGCTAATATGGCACGCTAATGCCATTACACAGTTCACGCCCTCACCTCTCATCCTGCGGCAGCCAGAGCACACTCCAACCACAACACAATCGCACACTAGAGAAATCAACAGACAGCAACCGATGCAGCCATTTTCTTCTGCAGTCCTCTCTGTGACGGCTCAGTGTAAAACTCCCACCCACCTCACATCTCCCATGTGTCAGAGTAAGACATGAGACCATGAATTCAAAGGTCTCAATGGGGACTGTACAACTGGGCCCTGCTGTGGCCGACGGAGATGGATGAGGGGAGATAGTGAACGGTGTGGATGATACATGATTGTATGTGAGCGAGGGGACAGGGGGGCAGGCCCAGAAATAGCCTGTTTCAATCTCTCTCAGTGGACCTGACCCCTCTACCAGCTGTAGTCAAGCTGCTCCAACACACGCCAAGTTTCCCCTTTCCTCCTCTTTCCGCTCAATGTTTCTCTCTGATTTGGTTCCTGGTAGTTGGGAGAGTTCAGGCCAAAAGAGATGACATCATACTATTCCTAAAATTGTGTTTGCATTCCTGCCTCCTAACACATGGGCAGTAACGGTTTGGTTTTTTGTTTTACTGTTGAATCTGAACTGTTGCATGGCTGGATACTCGTGCCCCCGTAAATGCAGCATACTTTGCATTCACCGCTAAGTATCGTGCAGTGAGTAAACACACATCCCCACTCACACCTACTCACACACATCCGCATATTTAAGCAGGGAGCCGTGGGAGTTTAACATTCACACACAAACTTAGGAACAAAACCTCAAACTTTGCTTGTTGCAGCTGGCCTCCGTCCAACTACATGTATTGAGTTTCTTTGCAAGGCACGAACAGATGAGTTTGTTGTGATGTCATAGAAACACTGGGTCTATGTTTTCTATTTTATGATTATTAAAATATCAGTCACACTATGTGACTTAACACTGGAAAACACCATAGATTTAAAGATATAGAGATATTTTGTTCAAAAAGGAACAAATAACCTACTGAAAAAGAAGCAGTTAGTTGTTTCTCCATACGCTGTATACTGTACACACTTCCTCTCCCTATAGAGCAGTATTACTGTCTGGGATGACATCATGCACAGGGATTTCAAACTAATGGAAACTTCCTTCAGATTCATGTCTTTGCCTTCAGTGAACAACAGCTCTCCCTGGTGAGCGACTTCCTCCAGAAACAGTTGTTACACTCCAGATTTAAAAGATTTTAATTTAAAAGGCACTCCATAAGTTGTACACATGTAGGTCAGCTTACTTCTAAAAAAAAGATAAATGCTCAGCTTGAGAAGATTCAGGATGTAATATGGTGGTTATCTCAGCATAGGGATACACACTACACACTTCTGACTGACATCTGAGGTGGGAGATACGCTACCAAGTTGCATTATGTGAAATAGAGGACTTTGTGTTTTAAGAGTTTGACGCCATACTAAAAGCCAGGATATCTCACCCTCATCGCCATACTTTTTACTCTTTCTCTTGCAAGTACCCAAACCTTATCGAGGTGCAAAACTTAATTGCATAAAAACACATTAAAGTAATGAACATCTCCTCGAAGCTAACGGCTAATATAGCTGCTAATAGTGACTACTTACCAGCTAAGCTAGCCAGTAGCCACTAGCTTGGGGGACAGTGTTTATTATTTAAAGGGTAATTTCAGCAATTGCTATGCTAGCCACTTTAAGCAGCCAATAGTCTTGAAATGATCGCTTACATAATTTAATTGTTTTAATAATGAAAAGAAACAATTTAGGCAGAAACAGTTATGAGTAGTCAATAGGTAGAACTAGTTTCTGCTTCTCCGCTAATGAGTCACTTTGTTGCCAGACATTTTCTCCAAGGCTTCTTTTGCTGATGCCAATTGGGTAATGAGTAATGCAAGCAGTACACCGCCAATCAATCAACTTGTGTTCTCAATAGCTCGTTGTTTGCAACAAAACAAAATGCCTGCTTTGCTTTTAATTACTGAGAACTGTGTTGCATTTCCATACAATACTCATGCTTCCAGTTATACACTATCACTTACTTTGACGCTGTGAGTAAACAAGATTGAATAATGCTTCATAATTTCTTTCAAACGGGAAGTGATAAAAGACGTGCACCAGTCGGCATGAACAACCATGAATTGGAACATTGTGTAGCTCCTCCTTTGGTGTTGTACATCACAGTAACTGATGACTAGCAAGTGAATATTTACCGTGCATATGAAATTGGTTTTAATAGTCATGCGACCACTATGTGTTTTACAGTTCACTTTCGTGTGTTAGGGTTAGGGGGTTAGCCTCTCTACCATTTGGTGTATTTGTTGTTTTGTTGATTTGTATTTCTGATATTTATTTTTAATACATACTTGCCAAACTGAATAGTATACTGTAGTGACTAAATATTTCGTAAAGGTGTAGTCTGGTGCTTTTCTCCTATTTTTCTTATAATCGACAAATTCCATGAAAAGACCCAAACCAACTATAAACAGACCCTACTAACAAGTATTGTGTTTATCAAATCCTGCATATCGTCTTCCTTTCTGTTATTGAGCTCCATTGTACAAAAAGTGCTGAGCACACAGTGTTTTAACTGGGTAATTTGATTTAACACTGGAATTTCCAACAGAAACATCACAGCTTAATTTGAGTAAATACTTTACACTTCTGCTGATGTGATGACACTAATTAGGTTTGATAATTTATGTGTGACATGCTAACAGTCTAATTATATAATAAATAATGGTCTGTTCCGCAGAATCATAAAGAAGCTCAAGTAGGACAGGATTATTCAAACGTTCCTAATTCAGAACCAAGATTAGAGTTATTGGTGTCATGGGGAAAGCTGAAGGCTGAGGTGTGTGTTCTCAGGGGCACTAACACCCGCCCCCCCCCCTTCTGCTAACATGAGGACGAGCCAACTCATACTGCAATTCAAAGCTTTTATTATGAAATACGTCACCTTCAAGGAGAGACAGCAGGCAGTTGCTGATGCAAGCAATTTAGGAAGTGAAAAGAGTGGAGAATAAAAATGAAACATTCACGTAGTTAAATACCAACTTAATGGTGTCTCATCTGAGACAAAAGTCATAAATCATGGTCCCTGCTTTAAGATCACTTGACCTGGAAGCAGCCCTGACACTGCTTGAAGACCATTTTACTTCCAAAGATGTTGCTGCACCGAGTGAAGTAGAGGTACATCCTTACGCTATACTGTTGGTTCTCGAAAAGTGAATAAAAAGCAATAATTGCTAGGCAGTCTTCTAAGGACGTGTTGCATCACTCAAGATGGCCTAGTTTTTAATTGGTTGTATTGGTAAAGGGTGAGCAAAGATATTGCTCAGTCTAAGTACATTCCAATATCTAAGCCTGAAGTATAATATCTGCATATCAGCCACATTTTTCTTTTTTATCTTCTACTCCAGTGCGATAAGGTTTTGCACAAATATTAGTAAGCGACCTCCTCTTTTTTTAAATACCGGTTGTTTTTATCCAGGAAACCATTTCATACACACAATAATTCATTTCCTCCACCATTAAAAGAAACAATAGGAAGTTTATCTTGTTGTCTCAAAATAAACATTCACAGAGGAGTGAAGTGCCTGTACTCGCGGACTTCTGTTTGTCTCGTGTCTAGTCCTCCAAGCCCCTTCACCCGGAAGTCCTTCCAAGTGAGAAGTTATCTTTCTGACTTAAAAAAAGAAATGTTTTCAAGAAATCAACCCACTGATAAAAAATATGCTTAAAATGTATGACTCTGGAATGGAAACAGAATTTCTAACTAAGATGGTTACAATATTACTATTTAACCATCATGATGAACACAGTATTATCAATGTAAAGAATGCATGGGGAAATTAACTATCCTGCAATATACCAATGGCAGATTGGGAACAAATGTGCAAAAACATCAATAACACAACCAACTCAAACTGGAAAGAATCCACATGGAAGATTTTAATGTGTTACTTCAAGACCCCCCAAATTCACAGTAAATAGAAATCAAATCTCCCTTCAAAATGCTGGAGAGAATGCAGTGAGCAGAAGGCCAACCATACGCATATACTTTGGTCCTGTAATGTTTTGTGTGACTTCTGGGAAACAGTTATAAGAGAAATGTCAAATATATTTGGCATTTCTCTAAACAAGAACCCACTAACCTATTACTTGGGAAAACACCAATTACAGGCAATTGCAAAACATTTTTTTTCCAGAGATAAGAATAGCAATCATAAAACAAGGAAATGGATAAAAGATAATAACTTAATCAAGTCACAATGGAAGGACCTAGTGAATTAAGTATATAGAATGTCCAAACCTCTAAGAGGTTTACTATATAGCCTGCTTTTTCTTTTTTTTTGTATATAAATGACAGTTGGAACCAGGGTACATTTTGCAGGGACTTTACCTCCAGTAGTTGTATATGAATGTTCTATGTAGCCCTTTATGTTTATTATCGAGAACTTAACCAGGAAACAAGAAATAAGGTCGACTGCAGGTCAAGTGCCCTTTTCTCAATTTTTTCCAATTAGAGATTCCTACTTATTTTCCTGAGATGCTTAACCTGACTCATTGACTAACATCCATTATACAGTACATGTCTATGGCAAAAAGAACACCTGGTCTCTCTTCTGCTGATTTCCCTGGATTCTTATTTTGGCATTTCTTTGGTTCTAAACATTTTTCTTTCGGGCAGATCTGGAGGTTTGTGTCAAGTCTTTTGACAAGAAGTTGAAATACCAATAATGAGCAGCACCTCTTTACTCAAATGGCTAATATTACATTTACTCAATTATTGTTTGCCTTATTCAGATGTATGCCATCTGTTAAGTCATCTAAAAAAGATCCAGTGATGTTTCCATTTCTTTTCAACCCAAAAAGATAAAAATGTTCAGGGGAGCAAGACGGGAAGGTTTATACAAAAGGAAGAATGTTTTTAAAACGGTGAAAGCAAGTATAAAGGACTCGCTGTTGCATCACCTGTTTCCACGGCTCTGCCCCTTTACCATGGCAATGGAATGCTGGTTGGGTTGTCAGTGTGGGTGTAGAAAGAAGCCTGGGGGGGGGGAATGGGCTTGTGTTCAGTCCATTAGAGCTGCAAGGCAAAGCTGGTCTCAGTGTTACAGCCCTGAAAGAGTTACATCATTGAAGTGGAATCCTTGTACCTCCCAGTGAGTTGCTAACCAAGCACGATTACTTCAGCTGTTTTCTGTTGATCGTTTGAATGGAGGCGAGGAATAGCTCAGTAATTGGGTCTCTTTGTAAAATGTCAAGGTGCATTTTTCAATACCAGCGCATCGTAATATAAATGTAGTTTTTAGTCCAACCCCTAGCAGATCCCTCAAACCTACTCGCCCAGTACAGAGAACATTACAGTAACTAATCACTTGTGTTTGTCCTCTTTCTACTCTCTCATCATAGGCACAACAGAACGTGTCTGTCTGATACAGGGTACAGTCGAAGCCCTCAATGGCGTCCATAACTTCATTGCGGAGAAAGTCCGCGAGATGCCCCAGAGCGCTCAAAAACCTGAACCAGTCAGCATACTGCAGCCACAGACCACCGTCAACCCTGACCGCGTCAAACAGGTGAGATACTGCACGGTCAATAAGGTCACGAAGATGCGTTGGCACTTCCGAGACACTTTGTTTATAGGTCCCCAGTCTTATTTTTCTCTGTGCAATGACCCACAGTCTGGTAGGGTCAGGAAAATGTGAGAGTATGTGGTTATTTTTACCTACAGCCTTTCATAGGCCATGTGGCAGCTGCAGCCTACACCCCGGGGATTAACAAATAGCTGAGTAAAGCTAGGGCTGGGATAGTACTCTGACTCAGTGAAAGACATCCCTCTTTCTGACAACCACTTATGTTAAAAAAATTTTACCTTGTTACCTTTTATTGCTACTTTAATCTTTCTTTCTCTCTACAGGCAAAATTGATTGTGCCCAATAGCACAGCTGGGCTGATCATTGGCAAGGGTGGAGCCACAGTGAAAGCCGTGATGGAGCAGTCAGGGGCTTGGGTGCAGCTCTCCCAGAAGCCAGAGGGCATCAACCTGCAGGAGCGGGTGGTAACCATCAGTGGGGAACCTGAACAGAACCGCAAGGCAGTAGAGATCATAGTACAGAAGATCCAGGAGGACCCTCAAAGCAGCAGCTGCCTCAACATCAGCTATTCCAATGTCTCGGGCCCCGTGGCCAACTCCAACCCCACCGGCTCCCCCTACGCCAACACAGCCGAGGTGATGCCCAATGCGGCCGCAGCCGCTGCTACCGCCTCCAGCCTTCTGGGCCAGGCCGGCCTGACAGGAATGGGTGCCTTCCCCGCCACCATGTCCACCTTCTCTGGCAACGATCTGCTGGCCATCACCTCAGCCCTCAACACGCTGGCCAGCTACGGCTACAACACCAACACCCTCGGCCTGGGCCTCAACCCTGCAGCTGCCTCTGGGGTCCTCGCTGCAGTCGCAGCTAGCGCCAACCCGGCTGCTGCTGCTGCAGCTAACCTGCTAGCCTCCTACGCTAGTGATGTGTCCGGTGGTGTGGGCCACCCGGGTGTGGGCCTCGGGGGATTCTCCCTGGGTTCTCTAGCAGCTGCTACAGGGGCTTCCAATGGTTACCTAAATGCTTCATCCCCACTGATGGCCTCCTCTCTATTGGCAGCAGAGAAGCTGGGGGATGGGGCCAAGGACGTGGTTGAGATTGCTGTGCCCGAGAATCTGGTTGGTGCCATTTTGGGGAAAGGAGGGAAAACGCTGGTAGAATACCAGGAGCTAACAGGAGCCCGCATCCAGATCTCCAAAAAGGGAGAGTTCATTCCTGGTACTCGGAACCGTAAAGTTACCATAACAGGGTCGCCAGCCGCTACGCAAGCAGCGCAGTATCTGATCAGCCAGCGGATCACTTACGAGCAAGGCGTGCGCGCTACCAACCCACAAAAGGTGGGCTAAAAGTTAAAGGAAGAGGAAAGAAGGAAAGGATGAAGACAGAGATAGAAGGGAATTGAGAGAGTCACGATGAATAGAAAAAGAAGCGTCCAAATATCTGTTCAATATTTCAGAATCAAATGAAAGAATCACAAAGGAGGAGGTGGGGGAGACAACCAAGATAAGTGTGTGTGATATGTGAATGTGTTTTTAGGACTGATGTCCTGATGTTTTTTAAAAGTTTGTGTCGAGTCCTTTTGACGATGGTGATCAACGTAAGCTGAACTGGTCCACTGCCAAGCTGCAGATTCAAGGGTGAGGCCGCAGGGTTTCACCCCCCTCCAAAACCTCATAGCTGTTTCCTTTTCTTGTTTGGGTTTTGTTGGTTTTATTTCAGTTGCAAACCTCAGCTCCCGGCGAGTTGAGCAAGTCAGATGAAGTTCCAGTCAGCTGATAGAGCTGTTTTACAAACCTTGCTCTTTGTATACAATGCAGAAGGCATTGTTAACAGGGTAGAGGTTTTATGACAAGCACCTGAGGTCATCTCAGTCTACGGGAAGCAATCTAAGAATAATTTCTTTAAAATGTTGACATTTGTTGAATTCTGGCTCATATCATAATTGAACTTTCTAAATTTGGGTATTTTATACTTTCATCCTTTATTTATTGACATGGTCTCATTCAAACACAAATAGATTATTTAAACCTGTGAATGCAGGTTGATCTGAATGTAAAAACAATATAAGCCTATTGCTATTTTTTATTTACAGGGATCAAATATTGTGTTGCAGTGAAGAAATGTATAACTCGAACCCAGACTGAACTTCACTGTTGTTGTCTGCAAGTATAGTTCAGGGGTTTAATAATCAATGTGAGAGGATAGAGGAGACACAGAATGTATGAATATATTTTACACAACACACTAATGCTCCCAGAAACATATTTGCATATTCAGTCACAGCTACAAACACGTAAATATGTCGTTTAACCCTTTGTTGGTGCTATAGGATTAGGTTTATATCTCCTTTACCATGAAATCAGAATCTCTCTGGCGACTATTCTTTTAATTTGAACAACTGATGTGTCGTCCAGCCATTAGTAGCCCATTGGATCTGACCCAGCCTCTCACTTAATGAAAAAGTATTGATTTCAGCCTTTCATGATGAAAAGCATTCCAGTCTTAATATTTAAAGTCCATCCTTGCTCCCAATGCAGGTTTTTTCAAGAAATTGGCCAATTAACCTGACAATATGTTTGCCTTAGTCATACACTTGTTTCGTCCCAGAATTAACTTAAAGCTACCTTAATGCAGTGTCTAACCAGTTCAGTCAACAAAGGGAACAAAGCACTACAAAAGCATTTTGATAAGAAAAGCTGTATGAACCAATATCTGTGAACAAAGAAAATATTGCCTTTACATTAAGGGTACCAAATAGTCATAAGACACATACATCAATGAAAGGGAAGTAGAATGACACTTGAAAAGAAGGGTTGGACTCATTTTTTTCTGTGAGCCATCCTTTCCAATTAACATCAAGACAAAAAGAGATACTTCAGTTCATCCAGACAGCCTGTTGTCGTTCCCAAAACACGTTAACACTCACTAACTGCGGGTGGAGAGCGTAATAAAACATCGAGAAATGTTTTGGCATCGTTGTCTTTTATGGGCAATTGTTTGTCTAATGCAGGGAGGCTAATTGTCTAGAGCATTGTTAAGCACTCGAAGATTACCTTGGCTTCCTTCTGTGCTGCTATCCGTGCTGTTCATCCTGAGTACACTGGGTCTCTGAAGACTGCACTGTGAGACATTAAGAACACAATGTAAAGCATGTCTGTCCCTGCTGGGATGTGAGTATATTTTAATGTGCACATATATGTCACATAAACAAGACCTACCAATACTGACAGAAGGGATAAATATCCACAAGAGCATTTATACTCCAGCGTCTTGTGATGTTTCTGTTTACCAGTACCAATGCACTGCACTTAAATTAGCAGACGTTTTCTGATCAGTGAACCATAAATTATTCCCACCACACTTTCCTGCATTCTCCAGTCCTATTACGTCCACTTCCCTCCTTTGAAACATATTTTCAATTGTCCCTATCAACCCGAGCTCTATGATCAGCTTCCTGAATGAACGGCTGTGAGGGTTGGTGCTGAGTAGTGTCCAAAAAAATCAGAACCTCTCCCGTTTATAAGAAACTTTAACAAATTGCCTCTTCTCTTTTCATCGTTCATGGTCCATGATAAATGGATTTAAAAACAACTCCTCGTGTCTAAGCATTGCAGCAGTGAGCCTTTCTTCCTATCTGAAATCTCTCCTTTCACTTCGTGTCCGGAAGGCTTCACAGTCATCCATAACTACAATCTGGCCACTATTAAAATCATAGCATACTATAACCTTTTCCTGCCCAAGTTTTTAGCATATAATAAGATACAAGCACAAAACAAGGGAATGTTTTATCAATGCAACTGGACTGCTTGACTGCAGAGAGTTCTCCTTTTAAAGCTCTCGGATCATTACATTGTGCCAAATACAATTTTCTCTCTGCCCTTCATAAACTTTCCTCTTCCTCTCAGCATTTTATTCCCCTGCATGTTGCTGTTTCTCACCGTTCTGAGATCCCTCCTGTGTCCTAATCCCTGTCTGTGCTTCTTCCTGCTCTGTGCTCTCCCCCTCTTTCTCCTTCCTCCTGTCTTGTCTTCTCATGGGTGGTGTGCTGGTGGTGGGAGTTATGCACTATAGGTCAAAAGGGTATGAAAATATTATCCCAGGCCGTAGAGTTCACAAGGCTTAAATGCACAGAAAACACCTGCCTCCAAAACTGTGACACCCACAAGACCAACCAGCAACGTTAGCTCAAAGTATCAAATTCCCTCTATAAGAAAAACAAGTAGGATTTAGACTGTGAACTTTGGCCTTCTAGGGGAAGAGAAAGAGCTGTTTTTCTTCCAAAAGGAGGCAAAATAGATCTTCATATGTCAGCTGAACAAATTTAGCTCAAGTTTCAGCCTCTAAACAAAGTGTAGAAAGGACAGAATGCATAAGATAGTGAGAGTAAGGTGGGAACTTGTTTGTGACCTCAAGCCGAAACAACGACATCCTTTATGCATATCCTCTTATCTGAAAATGACTAGAATTCATTTCTGTGGAATACAATATGTCATGTCATATGATCTATATGTACTTTATTGTAGCTATTCTAGTTTGTAGTCCAAATGCAGTCCAGCGTTGTCGATACAATGTGAACTATGTTATATTTGTGTGGATGATGAGAGTGCCAACTAAGCCTGATTAAGATTAGCTTTGCGATTTGTTTGTGCATTATGATGACTCATCATCAGCCGGTGGTGTCCATATTTCTGTCATTGATGATTTAGTTTGACAGTAAGAAAATGTAAAGAATATTGGAAGCAATATAGTAGCATGTTGTCCTGTTTTGTGTTTTATGTCTGTTGTATGAACCTTTGAAATTACTAAGATTTTGAATGAATAGGTTTACATGTACTTTTTGTAAGTTATGAAAATGCTGCTATTTGATAAGTAAACTATACAAAATATTTTAGTTGAAAAGATGTCTGGTCTGTTGATTAGAAACATGCTCTCAAAGGCAAGAGCATAAAACGAGGTGTATAAAATACTATACAGTATTGGTAAGATAGTAAAAGTAATAATAGACTTCATAGTACAACCTGTGCCAAACTAGACCTCCGCAGCTTCTGAAATTGTAGATGTGCGATCAGATGTTAGATATCAATAACTTGTTTAGAAGTGCTGATCAAGTGCCAATCAAACACTGTCTTTTAAGTTAAGAAAAGATAATCAAATACATTACTTAAGAAAACAAAGGACAATAACTTTTTTGTGCATTGTTTTATCCCATAGGTACATAGAGTAAGAGTTAAAGATTGTGATTTTTATGGATCCATGTTGTTTTACACTCCATGCATCCCTTGTGTGTTCGTTTGACCTGTGGCTTAAGTACTGCTGTCTCACAAATATCTCTATAGGCCAGCATGGACTAAGCATAACATGTTATAAGCATTCATAACATACCATTAACAATCAAAAATGTGTTTGTGAAATTAGGTGTTATCTTTTTGCACGTCTTCTATTGCATGGTATCAAAGTAAATTATGGAGGAAAAAAATTACAAAAATTTGCGAGGTGTCTCGCAACATTCAAAGACATAACGCTGCATGCAGTCAAATGTAAAGCACTTAAGTTTACTCACCTCATGTTAAACAAGTTGTTTTTGTGTTGTGAGTTGGGAGGGATCTCATTATTGTCATGTTGGCCCGGAAAAAAAAAAGACGCACACACATCTCAGATCATCATCTATCATGTCTCTAAATATCATCAGAGAAGATATTTAGATTTTTAGGAACAGTGAGGAGTATTAAATATGTGAAACAAGCAAACGTGAAAATGTTATTCAGTGCATTGGCTCCTTGTGTTTTGCTTTTTCAAGATATCAGACATGCATTTATTTCTACTAACAGGTTGAACCTCATATAACCTGACCGATAATGTTTTTTATGCCACAGCTTGAAAGCCCAGATCTAATCTATGAATGTACACATTTACTCTTTTTCTTATTTCTGTCGAATGTCATCCGTCTTGGGAATGTAAATTCAGGGCAGGAATGTCAAATACATGTAGAGTTAATATCTATGTCAAAAACAGATTTCAGCTATAGTCAGGTAGGCCTCACACGGCCAGTCATGAACCAGATTTGTTTGAACGCAACTTCCGATTCGCTGTCAACATTATCTTGTTTGTTTGGTGTTGCATAAATGCACTTTACTGATCAGTGGGTCATGTGAAATGAAGCAAACCATGTTGACGTTCAACAGTTTTCAATTTGTTTTGTCATTTGTTGTTGCTCTGATGTTACTTTTGTTTATTTATTCCTGATCGTGTTGGGTCTCATGAATGATGGAAAGGGCTGGAGTCTCAGACAAAATAGAAAAGTAGCACCTGTTGCTCACTCGAAGGCTTCTCCTTCACATTCCCTTCAGCACAGCTTACTGAGGGCTTTGTTTTACACTAACATGTTAAACCAGGAGGGATCTGTACACTTTGTCTTTTTGCATCCATTTTTGCTTTTAATAACAAATTATAAAATGGCTTTAATTTCTCCAGAAAATTGGGATTGAATCAATGGGCTGAAGGTACTGAGGCTGATGTAACAGTCAGATCTGAGAGACATAATCGGCACCATCGAAATAAAAAAGCCTCTACCACCTCCCGATAAAGATAATCACAGAGGAAGCCGACACTGAAAAACTGAAACGTTGAAAAGCAATAATATTAACTTGAACCTACTTAAACTTAATAGTATTGCTTTCAACTAACCTAATACAGTTATGTGAAATTTGTTGACATAATACATTTAATTAAAGACAAGGTTTCAGTGTTTTGTCCGACTTTGAGTGGTAAAGGCCATGTTAATTTCTCTCATTTTTGTGTCAAACCCCCCTTACATTTCTACTTCCCATCTGAATGCCAAACGAATTGCAGTATCATTCCAAAAGTTGTTATATGTTTATTTTTATTTTCACTCCAAATGTGTCCAGGACATTCATCCGCCCACAGAGCCCTTTCACAAGAAGGCTAGGACTGGTTTTAAACTACAGACTGCTTACTCCTCTCTTAAAACCTGTCCTCCCTGAGTGTCCCTCGCTCAGCCTCACCATCTCTGTTCCATCACACTGAGCACCTGCTACTTTGTCCGCCCTTTAAACGGATATTTCTGAGCTCTTTCGTCTGAGAAAATACGGGATTCTTTGCCAACCTGACATGAGGCCATTTTTGTCTTTGACCCTCTGAACCTCCCATGAACTTAGTTGACCTTCTCCATCCCCAAGAACTCATGTATTTGTTGGATATCTTACACCACGAGACTGTTCTTTGTTTTCTGGATGATACTGCAGGGGTTGAACGCTTGCTTGAGTGTAAACTGAAGAAAAGCATGCCAGTACCTTGCAATCATTATCATGTCAGTTTCTTTCCAGGTTTACTTCGTTTAACCTCTGTTCTATCCATCTCAGAAAAAAAAATGGACTGACAGCATAAGCTCAAATATTCCAACCTAAGAGAAGTGATGTTTTGTTGATTGGGTACATTTCTCTGTGATATAAATGACAACAGTTCTGTCTTTAGTTTGTTACGAGGAGAGTCTGTGAAAGTCTGCAGTATTAACTACCTAAAGGGCTTTCTAGGACAGCATTTATATGTCTTTTAAAATGAAAAAGTCCTCTAAATATATTCAGAAATAAGAGGAGAATGTCTTGTGCCATTTAGCAAAAGTGTGAAGGCTTTTGACGGCAAATATTTGTCAGCAAGAGTGCCAAATATTTCCATACTGAGCCAAAAGGCAGCCAGCCTACATAACTAAATGTTAGATCACTGAAATGGTTACGTCCCATTTCCACTCCCCTTGAGAAACACTGAGTGTACAACGTTTGAGCTCATGTGCCATTATTGTTATGCTGCCAGTCTGTTTTCTGCTTTTGTCAGATGAACATCTCAGAAGCAGTATATTTTCTAAATGATACACTGTTGGTAAAAAAAAAAAAAAAAGACAACAGCTACTATGGTGAGGAAATGAGAGGGTTTTAAAAGTCATTGTTTTTATTATTAGTTTATTTGAACATTATTCATTAATAGATTTAACGGTAATGACTATTTAATGTAACTGTAGTACTGTGTTTGTAAAATAAATTCAGTGAGTTGTGTTTTATGACTCGTGGACTACCAGTGAAGTCAGCATTTCAGTGTTAATAATTGAATTGTTTTTTAAAGATTATTTTTGCGACGGCAACAAAGAGTCATTATAAATGTTCATTTTAACATCACTTGTCTTCTGTTCCTTTTTTTCTCCACCTGGTCCCGCTACGCTGTCTCACTTGAGTGAAAGGTTGAGTGTTTTCATAATTGCAGCTATCTCGCTCTATGAATAGATCGATCCCCGCTGTGCTGAACCTGAGCACATGTTAAATGTGAACAAGGGTTATACTGTATATATGAGGACACAATGCTCCTATAATAAGGGATCACATTATGGTGTAACAGTGTTGTGGTCAAAAGCAGAAGCAGCAATGTCACTCCTGGTGTTCATTCATTTACTTAAATAGGCCCTATTATCCCTTTTGGGGTTTTCCCTTCCCTACTGTGTTAAATAGGTATGTGTGCATGTAAATGGTCTGCAAAGGCTACAATTCCCACCAGAGGAAGTTTCTCTCCCACACACTCCCCCCTCCATTCCCACCTGAAACTCCTCCATTGGACTCCTTTGTTTACTTCCACGACACAGTGATATCACTATGTAACACTCGCTCGTCTGTTGGCTTGCTCTCTAACACATTGTACGTGATAGGCTAAGGAGCGGGACATCTCTGAGCGGTTGACCAATCACAACAGAGCCAGCCAGCTAAGCAATCAGAGCAGACTGGGCTCTGGTTTCAGACAGAGGGTGAAAAGAGGTGCTGCAGCACAGGCAGTATGAGAACAATAAAGAGCTTTTTGAACATTAAAGCATGGAAACATGTCACAGGAGAGACACAGACTACAAATATGAACCTGATAATTAGTATAATAGGGCCCCTCTATCGACTGGGTTGATTTACTGAGGGTAGGGTGTTGAGACATAATATTTATTGTGTTATTCAGCTTAAGAAAATTGCTCTGTTTCCATAGGGCAGTGACTCCAATCATTTACAGACACACACAATTGTTTCATTTATTCAAGCCTCCAACGGATAGCTTCAAAGTCAGTCTCTTACTGTGGATCACATTTTGAAAACAGGAAAATTCAATGCAAAAGTGTTAAGATGCATTCACATGATATATGGTTAAAAGGCTCTGTTCTGGCATGGCCGTTGCCCTTGGTATTGCACACAGCTTGCAATTGTTACTGAGTGCTGCACTCAAGGTTCAAATTATTTCAAATATCACCTTGTTTACCACTGACCTTCATCATGTGAATGCAGCTTTAGGGTTGGGGTTAGCACACCAACATAGGTAGATTTGGGTGGAGCTATGCTGGAAAATCTAACCAGAATTCTTCAAACAGACGGATGTAGATCACATGAAAGTAGTTCCTTCCTCAGGAGAGATGTACGACGATACGACGATAATACTTTATTGGTCAGATCAAGTCTGAAATTTGACTTGCGTCACAGCAGCTCCATGTCCAACATCAACAGACAAGTATCCAGACACAATACATGAAACACAAACAACAAACATTTAACATAACAGCACAATCACTGAGAGAAAACATGCTCAAAGAGCCTTCAGCGTGCATTTGNCAGAGCAGACTGGGCTCTGGTTTCAGACAGAGGGTGAAAAGAGGTGCTGCAGCACAGGCAGTATGAGAACAATAAAGAGCTTTTTGAACATTAAAGCATGGAAACATGTCACAGTAGAGACACACTTCTTAGGACACTTCTTATCTTAGGGTAATATTTGAACTTTTTTTCTTATTATTTGTTTTGTTTATAATTCAGCAAGATAAATGAGACCTTTTGACCAGAAAGTAATAAAACGTGAATGCATGTTTGTGGTAATGAATGGATAGCAACTTAGTTAGGTTTAACACTACGTCTTCAAAAGACAATATTACATTTGAATAGCAAAATATACAGGCCCCTGTTTTTGCACAATGCGAAGGTTAAGTAAACTTTTGAAAGGATGTAATATAGAGCTGGCGAACATAAAAAGCCCACCTGAGTCTAGTGATCCACCTCTGACTGCAGCAGGAGGAGAAGCTGATGGAGGGGGGGGAGGGGGGGCCAACATCTGGCTGTTTTCAGTGTAGGCTAACTGTGTGTATGTGTGTGTGTGTGTGTGTGTGTGTGTGTGTGTGTGTGTGTGTGTGTGTGTGTGTGTGTGTGTGTGTGTGTGTGTGTGTGTGAGTGAAATGAGAGAGAGAGAGAGAGAGAGAGAGAGAGAGAAGTAGTGTTCAATAGAGGTTAGTGTTTATCGATCGAGCCCTGGAGCTCCGGTCAACGAACAGACTCCCCCGAGACTGCTTCATCTCTCTCTCTGTCTCTCTCCCTCCCCCTCAACTCTTCTCCTCCCCCCTCTGTCTCCCTGTGTCTCTCCTCCCTCCCTCACAGCAGATCATTCTTACCCCTTTCATGTGTTGATTCAGCAGAGTTTCATGTATTCACACGGCCACTGAGTATTTCCATGTTTGCCGTCAAAAAGCGTTGTCCCTCTCTTACCTCATCAAAGTTATGAGACAGATCGGAAGAGTGAGGGGGGAGAGAGGGAGTCAATGAATGAACCCAGGGGAGACGAAACTAGAGAGAGCAGAGAGGCAGAGAAAAATCATCCATGAAAGGAAAGAAATGTGTGATGGGATTGATTCTGTGATCTGGTTTGTATATGATCATTTCTCATTTAAGTGTGTCTCTGCTGTGTTTTCATGTCTTCCAGGTTGGATTTATTGGAGGAAAAAGCCAGTAAGAAAATGTCCAATCACGTCTTCTCCAGCCACAGCTCTGCACAGGTCAGTCTCTCCTGGTCCATACACACACTGACAGCCACTTCCTGCTGCTAACGCTTTTGTTCTTTCCTGGATATTTCAATTAGCGGAAATACATTTGTCAATAATTAGCTTCTCCTCCCCCGGTCTGCAGATGAAAGCCCGCTGTAAGCACCGAGGTCGGCCCGGCGCCCTGAGCTCCAGGCTCGCCCGGCGGGTGACCCAGCTGAAGCAGAAGGCCCAGCGTGGTGCATCGTCTTCAGGCATGCTGCACTGCAGAGGGCCCCCCGGGGAGGAGGACGCCTCCATGAGTCACTGCAGACAAGGAATCAAGGGTGGGTACAGACGGAGCGTATATATATATATATACAAGACAAGGCAAGTTAAAGGGGCCCTGTGATGCTTTTTGGGGTTTTCCCTTTCCTGTAGTGTGTTATATTGGTGTGTGTGCATGTAAATGGTCTGCAAAGGCTGAGTTCTCTCCAGACAGAGTTTCTCTCACACACTCCCCCCNCCCCCCCCCCTTATTTACTCCCTCAACATAGTGACATGACTTTGTAACACTCACGCTCCTATTGGCTAGCGCTCCAACACATTGCACGTGATAGGCTAAGGGGTGGGACATCTCTAAGCGGTTGACCAATCACAACAGAGCCGGCCAGCTAACCAATCAGAGCAGACTGGGCTCTGGTTTCAGACAGAGGGTGAAAAGAGGTGCTGCAGTACAGTCAGTATGAGAAAAATA
>NW_011340394.1:3994-4327 GCF_000735185.1 Notothenia coriiceps | reverse complement strand
GCAATGTGGCACCTCCCCGCTGATTTTCCTGAGTTTTACTGTGTGTGTGTTGCAACTTGCATATATATTTATTGCACTTGACGCACACATACACATGGCGTAATTTCCTTAAAAAAAACCGTTTAAAAGGGGAGTGATTAGTCAAATATGCATAAATGAAAAGATAGAATGCTAACTAAGTAACATAAGATAAGAATAAACAAGTTGAAATGATTTGTTATTGGTTGTGATCATATCCTAAAGATGTTTGGATTATTGAAAAGTATACAACTCCCTTTCATATGAGTGTTGAGAGCTGTATCCATCAATTCATTTTGTGCTCCAGATTGATGC
>NW_011340394.1:3595-3954 GCF_000735185.1 Notothenia coriiceps | reverse complement strand
ACTAATCACTCCCCTTTTAAACGGTTTTTTTTAAGGAAATTACGCCATGTGTATGTGTGCGTCAAGTGCAATAAATATATATGCAAGTTGCAACACACACAAAGTACAACTAAGGAAAATCAGCGGGGAGGTGCCACATTGCTTTTCTTCCCGACTGCAACGCTGGTCCCGCAAATCAAGCAAGAACGTGATTGGTCGATATTCATTGTGGGGATGGGGGGAGGAGGTGTGTTAGATATATATAGAGTTGTAGTAAGTAAATAGGGTTCGCTATGATTGAGGTTTCGTTTATGCATAGGGTAGGTTCTTTTAATTACATTTCCTTTTTTGTTTTGTGTATTTTATACATTTTGGATTTG
>NW_011340394.1:0-3401 GCF_000735185.1 Notothenia coriiceps | reverse complement strand
CGTGACCCAAGTGAAGCAGAAGGCCCAGCGTGGTGCATCGTCTTCAGCATGCTGCACTTGCCAGAGGGCCCCCGGGGGAGGAGGACACCCCATGAGTCACTGCAGACAAGGGAATCCAAGGGTGAGGGTACAGGACGGAGCGTATAGTACCATAATTATATATCAAGGACAAGGCAAGTTTAAAGGGGGCCCTGTGATGCTTTTTGGGGTTTTCCCTTTCCTGTGTGTGTTTATAGGTGTGGGTGTCACTGTAAATGGTTCTGCAAAGGGGCTGATTTCTCTCCAGACAGAGTTCTCTCACACACTCCCCCCCCCCCCTTATTTACTCCCTCAACATAGTGACATGACTTTGTAACACTCACGCTCCTATTGGCTAGCGCTCCAACACATTGCACGTGATAGGCTAAGGGGTGGGACATCTCTAAGCGGTTGACCAATCACAACAGAGCCAGCCAGCTAAGCAATCAGAGCAGACTGGGCTCTGGTTTCAGACAGAGGGTGAAAAGAGGTGCTGCAGCACAGTCAGTATGAGAAAAATAAATAGCTTTTTAACATTAAAGCAGTTACAGTAGAGACACACAATACAAATATGAACCTGAAAATGAGCATACCAGGGCCCCTTTAATTAATATAGCACATTTCAACATTTTGGTCCTAAACAATCAGCGCCTTATAAGCCAGACACTGAACTCCTCCTCCTGTTTCTCCATCAGACCTGCAGCACGACTGGGCAGCTGGTCAGACTTCGAAGAGGAAGAGGGGTCGAAAGCCCAAAGTGATGATGGCCGTCAACACCAACAGAGCTCACCACAAGGACGACCGGACCTCCGACAAAAAACAGGAAGTCAGGGAAGAGAAGAGTGACAGCGAGAGCTCAGAGCACGGTGAGTTACAGTTCCGGTCAGCGTGAGAATTATGGGGGGGCTGGGGAGCTCTGATAACACTTTGACTCCCTCAAAAAGGCGAGGGGGTTGAAACATTAATATATACTTCTTAAATGTAATCGTGATTAAATAATATAGTATTTTTCAAGAGAATCTGTACCAAAAAATACTGTATATTTGTAGGCGTGCTCGGCAGCTTTACAATACTTAACAATTTATTTTAACACATATTTATCCAAATATTGTGCTTGCCGTGATTTGGATATTGCATCGTAGTCCATTTTGCGATTTTGTTAACATTTTGATTCATTGTGCAGCCCCGCTGCCTTCTTCACTTCCGACTTTCTGAATACGATTATGTCAAGTGCCTGCAGTTGAACGCTTACATAAGCTGTGTGTCGGATTGTCACACACTCATATGTAGTCCGGTGTGTCCTCCAGCCACAGTTTCACAGGTTATTACAAATGTGAGTCGAGCTGTGGCTGGTGGCTGAAAGAACATCAGCCAGACACACAGAATGCCTGTGTGTGTGTGTGTGTGTGTGTGTGTGTGTGTTCGTGAAGTATCTGAGAGTGAGTTGTCTGCCGTCATCGAGGGGGCCCTTCTCTCACTTCCCAGCTCGTCTGTCACACCGTTAAAACCGTTAACGACTTGCCACAGGCATGCAACACAGCTACCCCGGCCCTCAACGCCACGCCGTAACGTGAGCCTCGCTCTGGCCCGGCTCAGAATCTCACACCCTGGACTTCCCCTCTTCTTCACCTCCCCAACGTCAGGAAAATGACGGAGGTTTGACGTGAGGAGAAATAAATCTTCCTGACTTTAAAACAAAATGCCTCAGACGAGAAGACGCTCAAAACAAAACTAACAGAACTTAAAGAAAACGCTCAAATCTGAACGACCTCGTTGCCTCGATGGCTCAAGAAGCAGTGGTTGAATGTGTGTGTGTCCCAGTGTGTGTGTGTGTGTGTGTGTGTGTGTGGGACTGAGGCAAAGTGTTGACGAGAACGCCATGTAAGTGACAAGTGTGTCAGAGATGTGTCGACACCCGACACGACCCCCTGCAGTCAGCGACACACAGCTGCCAATAACAAACTGTGTGTATTTGTGTGTGTGCTGCATATGTGCATGTGTGTCAACATTTGCTCCCCGTCACTGCACTTAAGGAAAAAGCCACTCATTATTATGCAGCTCGGAGTTAATATGTGACAAAATATGGCACTTTAAAAGCCTCCGAGAGAAGTTTGTTTCATTCGGAACGAACGGCGACATTTCTCTGCTCACTTTTGTATTCACGGCCACGAGTGTTTAGCCACAGGCTTGAGAACTGAACTGTAGATGCTAGAGGAATATTGAAAGCTAGCTGTCAATACTCCTCATCAAGTGAGTCCCTGGCTTTAGCTAACAGTGTTTACATGTAGATCTCTTGAAGCTGACTGACTGATCATATTGATGTTGTGATTTCCACAGAGGAGGACGAGGAGGACGGCAGCTACGACAGCGAAGACGGAGCCGGTGACATCCAGATTAGTTCATCCTCTAAAGAAGCTCCTGCAAACCCTGCCGGGATTCTGCCTTTTTTATCGCAGTCCTCCAAGCTCCAAGCAAACCAGAGAGCCGGGAGTAAGAGACCAGGGCCCCCCGGTGAGACCTTTGTACTTTAAGTCTGTGTATCCGCTGCTGTCAACATGCTTTATACTTGAAGTGAAGGGAAACATTAAAGGTCCCATGTCATGGCCATTTCTACTGATCATAATTCCATTGTTGAGGTCTACTAGAATAGATTTACATTGTTCAATGTTCCAAAATGACATTGGTTTCTCATACAGCATCTCTGTATAGCAGGGGTAGCCAACACGGTGCCCGCGGGCACTTAGTCGCCCGCAGGGGCAACGTGAGTCTAACAGTGTTTACATGTAGATCTCTTGTTCTAAAAATAGCTCGCCAAGCAAATCCAAAATGTATACAATACACAAAACAAAAAAGGAAATGTAATTAAAAGAACCTACCCTATGCATAAACGAAACCTCAATCATAGCGAACCCTATTTACTTACTACAACTCTATATATATCTAACACACCTCCTCCCCCCATCCCCACAATGAATATCGACCAATCACGTTCTTGCTTGATTTGCGGGACCAGCGTTGCAGTCGGGAAGAAAAGCAATGTGGCACCTCCCCGCTGATTTTCCTGAGTTTTACTGTGTGTGTGTTGCAACTTGCATATATATTTATTGCACTTGACGCACACATACACATGGCGTAATTTCCTTAAAAAAAACAGTTTAAAAGGGGAGTGAGTAGTCAAATATGCATAAATGAAAAGATAGAATGCTAACTAAGTAACATAAGATAAGAATAAACAAGTTGAAATGATTTGTTATTGGTTGTGATCATATCCTAAAGATGTTTGGATTATTGAAAAGTATACAACTCCCTTTCATATGAGTGTTGAGAGCTGTATCCATCAATTCATTTTGTGCTCCAGATTGATGCATTTCACTTCAACATTT
>NW_011340393.1:5465-10377 GCF_000735185.1 Notothenia coriiceps | reverse complement strand
GCCTTCAGCCTACTTTCAGCTACAGAAACCATTCAACATTTAACGTATATTCAGCTGTTTCAGGACATTGAGGCTATACATTTAGTTATCTTTTAAATATTAAGCTTCTACACTATTTTTCCTACTCTTCCAGTTTAACATTTCAATTTCAAGTTTTCAACAAAGTCATTGCAATGCATTTGAGCAGAAACAATTTTGATTCAAATCATTTCACTTTTCTGCATTTCTCCGCTAAGTTCAGCAACACACTTACTTGGTTTTTGTAGCTAAAAGCAGCTACAGAGACCATTCAGCTAATAAAATATTCAGCTTTTTCTGCATTTTCAGTTAAATTCAGCAACAAATATACACAGTTTACAGCATTCGCACGCATTTTCAGCAGGAAATGCATTTTCTAGTTGTTATTGAGTCTCTAGATCAAAATGTCCAGTGTGGTTAACTTGACATGGGCCTTCGTCGATTTAAAGGTGGCACTAACTCCTAAAACCTCCTAAACTCTTAATAAAATGTGGCAACTTCAGTAACATTGATCGGTCAATTCTTCTTTTAATACAAAAGAACAGATGTCTTTAGTTCCCTTTTATTTGGTAGATGTACGCTCCTCTGCCTCTGTGAAGACCTTCTCTCTGTTCGAGTGTACTTTATATATTATGATTAGAAAACAGTCAAAGTGTTTTTGGTAGATGCCTGAAAGATCTGTGGTTAACTCAAGCTTAACAGATTTTGACGTTTTGTTCTACGGAATAAAAAACGTCAGAAAATACCACACTTGTGAATGTCTAAAGCTTCTATGTGTCATAAAAATGGTGGTTGCAAACAAGTTACTAAATTAGACTACTCAACATCATCATGCCAACATTAGCTGTCTTTAGCTTAGTGCTGGCGATGCGCAGCCATGCTACGATGTAGTTTGTTTATAACCTAATGTTAGCTTTTTACTTCTGGTGATTGCATTTACAGTTTGAAAAGTATAAAAGTGATGTTGATATGTGGAGATTATCCTGCTGAACAATACGTGAAAATATCACAAACAGATCTTATTTTCTTAAAAATTCCAAAATTCAAGGGGAAAATTCCAGTGCTCTTCATCATGGGACCCTTGCGAAGCTATCTTGCAATGCTAACTTCCAGGTGGTCCTACAAATATACATCATCACTGCACCACTCTATACTGTATGTGTAATGAATAACAGTTGATTTAATTCAAATCCTCCATTTCCATTACAATCATACAAATCATATTTTGTAAGCAGGAAAGATATTTTGTATGTAAAATATGAATCTGAATTATAGCTGTATAGTGTCAAAGTTTACATGTTTCTCAAAAATGTAGTTGATAAGAAAGGAGTTAATTTAGGTGAAAAACATTGTTCTTAGTTATGTTCCACCACTGAATTTGGTTCAACTGACCCTTTGAAGAGAGGAGGTTTTCAGTATGGAGTGTCAAAATATTAAATACATTTGCATTTTTACTTCATAAACCTTGAGCCTAACACTGGGCACCTGTGATGGGGTCGAGTTGCCCTTGCTGCATTATGATGGTGATCATGAGGACGAGTTGAGGCGCGCTCTCTGAAAACGTCTCTATGAGCCGCAGCATGCTTAGGTCATGGATCATGTACACTGCGAAGCCCTCTGGATCGTTGACCTGTGAGCATGCACTGCATAAAGACATCTCCACCACATCTGCATGCCTGAGAAGATAAGAGTGTGGGATTTAGAATACAGTTTTAAACCATTGTTCTGACAACATGTTAAAGAGCAACTTCCAGGTTAAAGACACCTGTGAATAAATGTGTAGGAAAATGATGAAGACACTAGATTTTCAAAAAAATATACAAAAATATACACTACAGTGACATCTGGCGTCGTTTTTGTAAGAAATGTTCACTTCCGCATAAAAAAGCCTCGGCACGTGACCTCCCGCGTGTGACGTAACACGGGGGACACAAGGGGGAGAGCGGCCGGTGTAACGTATTAATAAACATGGATCCCAATGCTAGTTTCGACACAGAAGACACAGAAGAAGTTGAACATGAATATTCGAATGCATATGACGGACCACAACCTTATAATTATGAGCCTGCTAGGCGTCCAAGAGACCAGGAGCAGCCAAGGATTAGAAGAAATAACGGCCATCGGAGAGAAATTGAGCTGTGGTGTGAGGAGAACCAGTGGAGAACTGGGCAGCTATCTTGGTGAGTGACCGGCAGGGTCGGCGTCATGGGTGGGCATTCGCGGGCCATGCCCCCCCAAATGAGTCACTGTGCCCCCCTTGCCAGGCCAGGCAAGCCCTGCCACTTTGCCGTTTTTTAAATTTATTTTTGTATCATATTATAGGTGAAAACGTTTCCACTAAATCTTTTTTGTGTGAAATAAATCAGAAATAAAGAATATAAATAAAAAACACAACCTGAGGTGTGCTCACTGGTGATTGGTGTGTTTCTTGACCAATGACCGCGGCCTTTGATTTGTTGATATTAATTCAAAAAATGCGCGCATAATTAGCAAGTCAGTGAGACGAAGCTAATGCTCGGACTGTCGGACAGTAATAAAGTAATGGATATACGTAAATGGCTGCAAGGTGCGGCTGCTACACGGCCTCCTCCAACTCCTCCACCTCCTGAAAACGAAGGGAATAATGCACCCATCTCCAGCATCGCCGGCGGCACCACCTCTGAAGAGCTGGAGCCGTGCTCTTCGACCAGCCAACCTGCTAGCCAAGCCCATCCACCTGCTGCAGCTAACGTTAGCGCTGGAATTCAACAACCCATAGATGATATTGGAACTGATCAGCCCAAACAAATCTTCTTAAAACAATACCCTTACAGCATCCTCACTGGCAGGAGGCGTTCGTTTGTCTCTGCTTGGTATCACAACCGAGACTGGCTTGAATACAGTGTCAAGGCCGATGCTGCATTTTGTTTCTGCTGTCGGCAGTCTAGCAAAACCCGTAGAATGGATGCATTTATGTCTGTTGGCTTCCGTAAGTGGAAAAATGCGGTGGAGAGAGACAAGGGATTTCAGAAACATGCAAATTCAAAGGAGCATCTCTCTTGCTATGCAATGTGGAAGGAGCGAGAGAGGCGTGCCAGCACTGGAAAGGAGATTTCTACACTTGTTAACGCAGACCAACTACGAAAAAACAGGTATTATATCTCCTCTCTTATTGATTTGTGGTGGAAAACCAGCTGCCTTTACGAGGGAAGATAGAGGCTTTTGATAACATGTCAGAGGGGGCAGTGGCCTTTTCCTCTCCCTGCTGGATCCTATACGATAAAAAAGACCTCAAATTGGCTGTGATGTATGAAATCAATCCCTCGAGAACGCCACTTACACTTGTCACTCGAAATGCACTATGTTTCATAAGTTAGTACACTCAGCAATTTGTGGTGACTGCGGCTATCGTGGAGGAAATAGGAGACTCCTTTTACACACTGAATATATGTAGAGGGAACCGCCAATACTTCACCATATATGTAAAATAATCTCTGTAATTAATTTATTCAAGGCTGCTTCTCATTTTTTATGCAGATGATATTATTCTTGTTCATCCTCTTCTATTAGAGCAAAGTCTTGATTTCTCAGTGTGCATTTGATGTTGTTCCATCTAATTTATCTCAACTCAAGTTAGTATTAAATGCAGGACAAATCCAAACTTCATTTATTAATTTTCAAATGGCAAAAAGTTTAACTATATTTTTCTCCCAACATTTGTGTACTGTTCAAGGGGATTGACATTTTGACATTTGAAAGGGTCACGCTACATACACATATCTCGGTTTTATTATTGATCAGAACTATCTTTCAAGTCACACACACTGAAAATGTTGTTTTAAAATTAGGATTTCTCCTTTCAGACAAGGAAACAATTTGATCTCTGTAACGTTTTTAACCAGTATTGCGGATTCTGGCATCTGCTTTACATGAATTGCCTCTAACCAGTGCCTAAAAGACTTTGGATACTGTGTACCCATTGCATTGTGCATTAGCGTTTATTACTTGGAAAGGATTATATTGTGAGTTTGGAAATAGATATGCACTTTATGAAAATTATTTTAGTGGTTACTGTTAGTAAAAACAGTAAGGTTATAGGCCTACTGGATGTTTGTTCTTGCTAGAGTGGATCGCCAGGCCCTCTGACCTGATCTGTGGAGTCTCAGCTGTTCGTTATGAAACAGGGCTCGACATTATAAATGGGCCCTCTGGCCCTGAAGCATTATTTAGAACACCGCCGGCCAGCATAACGTACTTCTCAAATCGCCCCACGCTGGTTTGCTGCGGAGCGCAGCGTCGAGCAGTCTCCGGTGATGCGGGAGCGCACTTTTTCCTTTCACTTACAGTTCAGTAGTGGGAACCCGCGCTAGTAGGACAAAAGCGTTGGCTATAGCAACACGTCACTGTTTATGTGAAAAGGGGTGGGGTCAATATGACCCGCTGGCGGAAAATAAGGTAACAACAACAGAGCGGTGCTGCATGACACACTTTCAGGTGTGTGTGTTGTGTGTGTGTGTGTGTGCTGTGTGTGTGTGTTGTGTGTGTGTGTGTGTGTGTGTGTGTGTGTGTGTGTGTGTGTGTGTGTGTGTGTGTTTTGTGTGTGTGTGTGTGTGTGTGCTGTGTGTGTGTGAGACAAGAGACTTGCTTCAAAGCGTGCAGTGCTGTGTGTGCACCCCCCCGTGGTAATGATTGCCCCCCCATTTCGATTTGTTCTGGAGCCGACCCTGTGACCGGCGTTGAGCTACGAGAATGTTAGCTACGTCAAACCCAATCCACCAAACATTGTAAGTTAGCTTTCATATATCAGCTATACGTAAGTTAACATTGATTATATAGTAACGTACTGGCAGACTGTGATACTGATCCATAACAGAACTACATTGCGAAGTGTCAGCCGTATCTCGCGTTACGTATG
>NW_011340393.1:0-5420 GCF_000735185.1 Notothenia coriiceps | reverse complement strand
CGTGGTCTCCCCTAACAGCCCTTTCTCATGCCAATACAAACTCCTTGCGAGGGTAAAATAATGAATTAAAGTTGTTTGTTCAACGGGTATAAACGTATTGCATAAGTTCACAAAGTAAAATCACGGTATCATCGATGTCTTAGTAACATGACACGACACATTTGACATGACATAGTGTATCCAAAGTTCTTGTGTTTTGAAAAGTTGAAAGTTGAATTTGCCAGCGCGAGGGTACGCGTGCCATGGCCGTCACTAGATGTCGTCGCCCAAAAGTTGGTCATTGCCCCTGGTTTGACAGAGCGAGAGCATTACAGACAGACAGAACGAGAGCAAGACAGAGAGCATGGGAGAAGCAAGTGAAGACAGTAGAAACGCGCCCGATGGATAGGTGAGAAAGGCCGGAGGTCGAAAAGGACCGACCTTTGTGGCGGCGAATTTTCAACCCTCCAGGCGCCTGGCCGTATCCTTCGGGTCAATCTCAATTTTCCACACCCCGGCAATCGACATTTTAGGCATCAAAATTAAACGTGCGCAATATATTCGGCGTCGCAGCTTTTTACCCTTTTTTCCGCGCCAAATAATCAGGCTTTTAATGGCCATAAACCTCTTAGTTCGATAAGAGGACGAACTAAATGAGTTAGGTTATTGTCAACGGAAATAATGGAGACTATCCAACGAAGTATCCTTATAATTTCTTTTGCTACTCATTAAAGACCACAGGAACACATGTCATATCATCGATTATGTCGTGAAACAATTTTTTAACGTTGTTTCACGAGAAAATAAACCCTTGTGGAACAAGGTTGTGGTTGTTTCTTCAGTTTCTCATAACAGAATTTTCTATGATGAAAATTCTTGTTGAAATTCCACAAGAACTTCTCCGGGATAATACGAAAAGCCCCCAAAGGTAAAGGACATCACACAATACATCCAAAATCACGTACATTTACCAGACGTTTCCTATGTTAGGGACGCAAGGGGGTCTCCCCTCAAGAGAGGGTGGTGTGAGCGGGGGGACGCGACTTACGGGTAAAATCTAAAATCAGGAACGAATGAAGACATTGTAAAATCACTGTAGTGATACCATTCTTGAGTGCACACGACTCAACCGGATCTATAGGTTGGTAACGTTACTATACCGGTCTCCCTTTCCTTGTAGAGATGTCGCCAATTGGTTAGTTCTGTCTCTGATTCGAGACCAAAGTCTCGTCTCCCACTTTTATTCGCACGACATTGTGTGCCGGTCCAACCTACTATACTTTTATCTCGAAACGACTTGTAGATTTCGTACCAACTCTGTACAGTTCTCATCTCTGTTGTTTTACGTCAAACTTTGAGACTTTATATTAGCCATTAACTCAAATTTCTCGTAAGAACGGTAACGCAAAATAAAAAAGATGTAAATAACGAATTTGAACGAACTTTAATGTTAATTTTTTCACCTTACGTCCTAAACTATACAAAATGCTCTGTATTCCCGTCCTTAAGTCTCCCTTTCCTCGTTAAAAACGTCGAGACGAGAATTTTTGCCGAGAAAAAAAATTACCAGTATGCAGTTTGCGGCAGTAATAATGTAGTGTGTCCCCTGTAGTAGAGGCGAAGAGACTGGCGCCCATATCCATCTCAACAGCAACTCATCTCGCCCAACACAAAATTCCTCGACCATAAAAAGAACCATCAAAAATGTAACATAAAGTGGTATAACCACATTAGTACCACGTCATAAACACAACACGTCCAACGGTGCTCTTATTGGTCGGACAGTCCTGTAGCTAGGTGTCATTTTTCTGGCCTCCGATCGCAAGCAAGGACCCCACTCGAACACGTAGGTCGGAGGGACGCGTGTATGAGAGGTGTCGAAATAGCCCCTTTTGGCATAATGAAAGGAGGGGGGGGAAGAGCGACGAGAGAGAGAGAGGGGAGGCGCCATGTGCCGTGCATACAGGTAACGTAAACCTATTGCGACACCACCGACGAATGAACGAGGTCGGCAGCAGGAAACACAAACAAACAAAGGGGGACAGACACAACAAACAAACACACGCACCACCGACCCAGTGAGGACCGAGGGCCGTAGTTGGAGGTGAGGTGGAACGACGTTGGAGTCGACCACGGGGGAGGGGCTGATGTGTGGACGACAAGGTAGTTCGCTAAATGTTGCCGTATAGGTTGCCCTCGAGGGTGTTGGAAGAGGCGGTTCTGAGCAGTTTCAAAGTCGGCATAAGAGCGCAGAGAGGAGGCCATGTGTCGTGGCATGCACAACTCAACGTAATCGCCAATATGCCTCTATGCCGACTGTGAACGGCGTAATCAAAGACAAATACCTAGTCATTAGTTAGTCAAGGCACGCATCATTGCAATGAATCATAATAGCTTACAATGAAATCAATATCGGACTATATACTATCGATTGAAATGTTCACAACACTACACTGCATCGATTTGTAAGCACATAACGATTGCGGCCCAGTGGCCACCAGTCCGTAGGTCTTTGTTTAGCATTACCCCCCCGTTAGCGTAAATGGTGTTCCCCCCCCCGTGTGGTGTACGACTGAATTTCAGAGAACAGAGTGTGATGTGTCGTGAACGTGGCGAAGTAATTATTACTACATCAGAGAGAAAGAGGTGATGTGTGTCGGTGTGTGTGTTGCTGTGTGTAGTGCTGTGTGTGTTGTGGTGTGTGTTGTGTGTGTGTGTGTGTGTGTGTGTGTGTGTGTGGTGTGTGTGTCGTGTGTGGACTTTCACACAATAACGTCGTGGGAGACAACAACAAGGATAAGGCGTCGCCCAGTATAACTGGGTGGGGGAAATTTGTATTTGTACCTGCACAACGATAATCCGTTGCGGAAAACAGATGGCGCCAAGGGTGATGGCCTGACATACACTTACTACCTAACATGTTATGGTAATTAAACATTAAAACACCTGCGGTTTATAGTCCAGTGCGGCTTATATATGTACACATCATTCAATTTAGCTGCTGCGGCTTATATTCAGGTGCGCCTTATAGTCCTGTCCTTCTGTGTGCATATAAGTAACACATTGTTCACACCACCCTAGGTAGGAGGTGGTTTAAAGTGCAGTACTGTTGTTCCGATCAAGTATATAACCAGCATTGCATTTCCTGGAAGTGGAATCTTTACCAATGAATAGGCGAGGTTGGAGATGTCAGTTAGAGATATTCAAACAGAAACCACTACCTTCCCAGTCTTCAGAGTCTTTAATAATACCAGACTGTAGGAATACTCAAATTTCAAGTAAAAGTACTGCATCAAGAATGGTACTCAAGTAGACCAATTTAAGTACAATAAGGAAAATATACATAAAGTATCAGGAGTAAAAGTACCCAATGCAGTAAAAACTAAAATAATATGTTGTATATTTTAAAGCAAAAGCAGCAAATATTCACATGTAAGAAGCTGGAACTGTGAAATATTTTTGAAAAAAAACTTCCTTACAGACACTTACAGCAAAAGAAGCAAATAGAACTGAGGCAATTTAAAACACACACCAGTAAATGTATACAAGTGTTACACAACCTGAAGTAGATTCCCAGCTGGAGTACATGGAGTAGTTTGATGTGGCTGCGGCTCAGGTACTTCTCCACCTTTGTCTGGTTCATGGACTTCTCCTCCTGATCCCTCTCAGATTCCTCGTACCTGTACCACAGCCAGCTAAACGCCTGGACCAGCAGGGAGGAGCCCACCAGCAGCAGGATCAGGAGGAAGAGGCTCCCATAAGACTTTTCCTGGTAGAAATTCACCACGGCCAATACATCCAGCACTATGTCCACCACTAAGAACACCAGGCCCAAAAACATGAGGAAGATGTCCAGGGGGGAGAACTTGAACTTACCCATAGTGTCTAAAAACTAAAGATCAAAAAACTAGAGCGGCTACATACTTTAGGACAGCTGTTTGACAACTGAAAGTAAAGAGCAAAGGTTCAATGTTCAAACGCCCTGTGACCCCTCCCACAGGACAAGCCCTCCCACATGACAAGCCCTCCTCGGATTGCATAATACCATTTTAAAGGCATACTGTATAGTTGGGCGGGTAGAAGGGGTATCATGCACCCCGCTGAAATATACTTCTAATCAGCTTTTCTAGATTGGAAAAATTGTGTCGAAAATGATTAGCTATGTTAAAAAGTTGACAAATTGTCCCACGTATATATTTTTCCCAAATTAGTGTTTATTTTCCCTAAATATCGAGTTTAACTCTTTTTACACCTTTCACTATATCTCAGCCATTATTGCAGATAACTGAACAAATAAGGTATCCAGATCCATGTTTTGAGGGTCAAGGAACAAAATAAAACTATTCTTAAAGTGATCACATGTGTCTGTGGCATGCTATTATGCTAATTAGTGCCGCCATTACAAGAAAATAGCATTTTAGTCTTGTACCAAGAAGGGTGTATTTTGCACAGACACAGAAATATTCTTATAATCAGTGTTTCCTAAGTGGAAAAAGTATGTAGAAAATGATGAGCTATGTTAAAATGTTGTCTGGATGTCCCACATGTATTTTTTATGCAAATTAGTGTCACCATTACCAAAAACGGAATTTTCACAATTTTTTCACTCTATCTCAGTGTTACGTTCCCTCCAAGTCTAGGGGTACCAAGGGGAGTAACAAAATACAAGGATGACCAAGCACGACAAAAAAAGAAAGAAAACCGATCTCTGAAGTAACGAGCAGGTCGTTTAAAGGTGGGGTAGGTAAGTTTCAGAAACTGGCTCGAGATACACTTTTTGTTATATTCCATGGAATGCTCTTAACATCCCGATAGCAATGAATATCTTAAGTGCTTTGACACGCACAAATGTATCTCGTGCCCTCATTGGGCGTGCCGTCATTGGGCGTGCATTGCAGCAGTACTTCAATGACTCGCCAGCAACAGGCGGCCACTTTCACCATGGCAGAGTTAGGTTCAACATCGTCTACTGCTCGCAAAAGAAAAAATGTAACGGAGCAAATTAAGAACAAAAAGAAAGTGGAAACTAGTAGAAGTAAAACCAGAGTCAATATCGGAGTTGCTTTGGCTGTGTAGTATTGCTAACCTATAGATGTGTTTAGCTTTTCCTGATATGTAACGTTACTGCAGCCTGCTCTCGCGGAGGAGGTGCTCTGTAAGGAAGTCTGAAGGAAGGGGCGGATTCTTTTTGGCTGTGTACTTTCAAATTTTAGTGCACTCGAGCCGGTTTCTGAAACTTAACTACCCCACCTTTAAATGAGGTGTCAATTTGGTGATTTAAGACAAGACTTTTTCTCAGTTTCTGCATTCTTAGTCACCGCGAAGGCATGAGAAAAAAACTCCTTTATCTTTAACAATTTAAGGTAACACAGGGTGAGTAATTGATAGGGAGGTAACGATATATCGAATATCGCGGTAAATAGATGTCTCAATACCGTCGT
>NW_011340392.1:43267-51002 GCF_000735185.1 Notothenia coriiceps | reverse complement strand
AAAAAAATCTTCCAACGCTTCCAACGCTTGACTTTGAATGGTGTGACGTCACTTTGCCTCGCTTTTCGCCGAACTGCATTGTGGGGAAAGATTTCCAGGATTTTCAGGATTCAAAAGTTGAGCAATGTTCAACTTTTGAAGCTGAGGTGGAAGCATCAGCCAATCAAATCCCGTTTATGCAAATCTGACAGTACAAGCGCTAGCCAATCAAACCACGTGCAAGCTGGGAGAGCCAGACCGCAGTTCATTTTCTATATTCCTGAAAATGGAGGAGAAATTAGTTATTGCGGTAGCAAATCACCCGGTTCTTTATGACCAGTTGCTAATAACTTGCCGGGATACAAACCGGAGGAACCAGGCATGGAGGGAGGTGGCAGAGACAGTGGGTGAAACTGGTACGTTTTCACCTGTTTGGGGATTTTATATCCAGTTTACCTCGTTTTAACATTGCTATTGCTTTGTATGTCGGGGGCGGTAGATTCATGTGATTGGTTGTTGGTCGCGTTGCTCGCAAAAAATCCCCAAGCTTTCAGACACTCCCAGCTCCAAGATTTTCAAGATTTCTTTAAAGCTGCTGTGTGGACGGGCCGTAACAGCCTCATATTAAAGTCCCTTGAGTCCAGATGGTCAGTTTGTTTCAGAATAACATTAGCTCTCAAAATCAGGACGATCAGCCTCAGATTTATAATGCTCCTGGTGGGAATGTCTGATGTGCTTTGTCATACCAAGATGTTCCAAATAAGAATACACAGTTATAGCGGAAACACTTATCCTCATAATAATCGCTGCAGAGAACAGAAGCGTGGAGATGATTAGTACATTGTCTTTGCACAGGGGAAACAGAAAGGGGAGGCTGTGTCGTTTGGCTGTTATTTAAATCGCCTGTTCTGCTCTGTAACCACAGAGTCACATGTATTCTGTCAAAGCCACCATTGCTGTGGTTTTTGTGCTCCATAGCCTGTATGTATCACATCTGACATCACATACACAATTAACATATCCACACTGTATTCAGTAGAATATGCAAATGAGTTGCAGCTCTCTGACACCTATTTCAAGGTCTTTCTCACTCAACTCATTTAGAGCAGTTTATATGTAAAGGAATCTCTCTGCTTGGAAAAGAGCAAGGACGGAAATAATTAGAACTTACAAAGGACACAATTAGAGGGTATGGAAAGGTTTCAAATAAAGTAGTACTTACATCAAAATGCCATCACATAAAAAAACAGGAATCAAAATAAAGGATATGGAACATAAATTGCGATCTATTTTTATTAGAAAAATATTTATAATAGACACAGTGTGTTGCAACAAAATAATGGCTTATGACATAGTCCAACAACTCTAAGTCAAGAGTGTTTATGGCCCTTCTTAATGACCACATTCTAAAGTGAGAACCCTGTTGAGAGATAAGAAGCAAATATGTGCAGGGATACGGATGAATACTTCGGAAAGTTCCACTAAAGCAATTCATGCAGATTCACATCAGTTGTGTTGTATTTTCAAGAATTTCACTACATGATTATCGTGGCCAAAACAACTCACAAAACTATATTATTGCATTATCTCAAGAAAATTATTTAATTATAATTCTGTCAGTCAAATTTGCCTTTAACTTGTTAATTATGCATTTTGTCTTTTTGTTGGCAGCTGATTTACGCTGGTGGCATGCAGTCTTTTCACAATATTATCATATGTTTATTATTAACATATTACATCACTATTTAATTATCACTGTTATCTTCAGTATATCGCAAGTCCTCTAATGAGAAGAATAAAAAAAGAGCTCTAAAGACAGACCCCGCCTTACTTTCACACTGTCATACATCTGCTGCATTGTGGATCAAGTGGCCATACACTGTAATTGTCACAAAAGCCTCTTTGGAAGAAAAAAACCCGCAGCCCCTTCACCCTCAATTTCCTGTTGGAAAGATTTAGATTTACATAACCTCGGCAGGCACCAGGAAATCAGTGGACAGTCAGAAAAAAGATCAAGGAAGCGAGTCACGGAGGGAAATTTCATATTTAGGTCACTGATAATAACTCGGCATCTCCATGACAACTGAGCATTCTCTATCCTAAATGATGCATACAAGATGCATATGAAAGCTTTGGAAACAACAAGTAAATAGGCTTCTTTGATTTGTGATTTTGTTTTTGTCAAACTGCTACCTCCAAGGTCAAGATGAACCCTGGAGGCACCTACCAAGCTTTTATTATGAGGGATAAATGGAGTCTCCACTCGTAACATCGATACAGCAATATGTGCCAGGTAGACTCCTCTTTGTGTATGGCCCAGTGTTTTACAATCCATTATTCCGTTTTTGGCTTAACTGCTTTGAATGCACCACTTTTACATCATTTTACTGGTCACTGAGACAAATGATTTTACATATTTGCTTTTCTTAGTGGTAAACTGTCATCAACACTGTTGGTTTTCCATTGATAAAGGCACTAATGAGCAAACTGCTGCATTGCTGTTGCCTGACTGCCAGAGATGGGACTGTTCAGAAGCTGAGCTTAAAAGAGGGTAAACAAAGAAGGGTTTCAAATAAAATAAATATTTTAAAGCTACAGTCATCGTGAAGCAAAATAAAAAATAAATAAGCCATCGAGTAATAAATAAATAAGACTGTGCTCTTATTCAACTGTGTTATGTGTATTCATTTTCATCATCAACTGACATTTTGTTTGTTTGTTTTTCCAGAAAAAGCACAGTGTGTATTCTCCTTTCTTCTGCCTTTGCACGGTAGTGGGAACTTACACCAAGGCCACCCCTCCCACTTGAAAAAGATGCAACTTCAGTGAGGAAAATAAAACAGAATCTGACACCTCGTCTGTTAGGTGCGACTGTGAGAGGTGTGTAAAAATGTGAGTTTCACCCCGAGTTGTGAAAATCTGTGTCTATAGATGGATGAGTCACTGCAAAGTAGACAGACATGGAAGAAAAGAAAAAGAGCAAATAGAGAGCGTGACATTGTATGAGTTTGTCTTGAAGTGATTCGGTTCAGCTGCTGAACAAACTCCACTGGGGCTTCGACTGACATTGTTGTAATACATGATGCACACTCAGGTGGTTGAAATGAGCCAGGATGTGATAAGCACAAACACTTTAAAGCAGCGTCAACCTCGAACAGCCGCTGAAGCTTTGTGATCATCAATCAAACAGACATTTCCTACTTTCAATCTCTGATGATTCAATATGCATTTACAAACCTCAATCCAATCCAACAACAAAACAGATACGTTTGTGACAATACAATAAAAAGGTTTTGAGGGACTTGAGCTTATCTGATGTTCTACGCTCACTCCTTTGTGCATACTTCTGATTTATTATAGCTTGGCTCTTCCCACATTGTTTTGAAATGTGGTCAAAATCAGATTCCAGCATGAACTGGTCATGGTATTCAACTATAACAAAAAGCAAAAACAAGGATGTCACACGCAGCACGCTGTCCTACAAAAAGAGACATAAAAGATAAATAGTGTTTGGGTTAGCATTAGCAGTTTCATTTCAAAGTTGATGTGCTGCGGAAGCCATCAAAACATGTAAGGAAGGATCATGTTGAGTAGACCAAAGACACATTTAATGTGAATGCATTCATTCAAACAGATTTCATCCAAAATGTCAAGCCGTAAAGTGCCATTACATCTGTCAAATCTGTCAGCGTTTTTAGCCAGCACTAAATCGTGACAAATGTCAATCCTGAGTCATAAAATGGCACCGATTCCGTTGGCAAATAGAAATACAAATCTGACCGGAATCTGATTTAGGACCATATATTGACGTGGCCCAAAACATGATTCAAACAAATGAAAAACGATGTGATATGTGAGCCATACAAGCCACAAAACACCCACGATTAAGGCCTTTGTCCTTGTTAGGACATGTCTAACTTGGGTTCTGGATAGCAAACACAACTTATAAGTAAGATAACTTTAGCAACTCCTCCACATGCCGTCTGTCCCCGATTCACAAAGACAGAAACATATTAACCCTTCATCAAACTCCCAACAAGAAGGCAAACAAGTTCAACCCTCATTTTTTAACTGAGATAATTAATAGGAGTTGCTACATTTCAGTTCTCACAATGCATCTGCACGTTTTTGTGTTTACTGTCCAAACACTGTCTATGGCATATTTCATTTTAATCTCCCAGTCTAATTGCGTAATTTGTGATCAATTTGACAAAATACTTAATTTTACCGAAACAAACAAGGTTATTTGTGGGGATCCCTCATGGTTGATGTGATTATTTATGTTGCAGAGGAATAAATGTGCCTATAGGGAGAACTGGTTGGATAGTTTGGCTCTTTATGACAGCAGGAGTTGCTGTGTAATGTGAAAGCAATTCCATACACAGAGCTGCATGTAATTGGAAATCACAACAGCAGTCCAGTGTGCATCAATTGAAGTAACAGGGGAGAGGAAAGCCAAATACCATCTATGATTCAGAAGCTAAGATGGCAAATATTTGTCCCCTTTCTCTCTCCTGCTGTACAAATTGAATGTTGTGATTGTGTTTGAGTATCTGTCTCCCTGTAGTTGGAAATCAATGCCACATCTGAGAAAGAAAGAGCAGAGAGCAGCAATTAGACGAATGTTTCAAGCTGCAACAGTGAACATGCATTATTAAAATCAATGTTATGTGGCTAGTGGATGTTGTCACTTTTCCTTTCACATTTATTCAGGTAACCTCTTACATCATTTATCTTTAATTTGTGATTGATTAAACTTTTGAACTAATCTGGTACTACAATAAATTACAGAAATTATAATATTAAATTATGCATATAATAATAGAATGTATGAGCTGTGTAAACATGTTTGTTTTTCTGTAATTAAAGAGACTAATTAAACTATTTTTCACAGCCCACACTGTAAACTAATTTGTTATTCTTATGGCCTTCATGCTTAATAACAAGGTTATGTAGACAATCATACATACTTAATTCAGTTCATATACTAACCTGTATTATATTTTTGGAACTCTTAAATGTGAGTTTTGGTTCACTCACCGCTCATATACAATGCATCATTTCTGGCTGCGGCTAGCCACTGATTTAAGAGAAATCTTCTTTAAAAAAAAAAAAAAGTGACAGATATTTTCCTCAAGAGCTGGTTTTTATTATTTCTGAATTTGATGGATGAACTAAAAAAGTGTACATACACCAACTAGAGATGAATACCATATTTCTGATTGCAAGGAGGAATACAACATCATGAAAGCCTCTTGACGGGTTTTTAGGACGTCGGCAAATTGTGCAACGCCAACCTTCATGAAAAGCACTTTCATATAAATAAAACAGGGAAGATGTGTGATGTGTGTAGGGCTTTTAGAATAATCAGAGTATATGCATTTAACTAAGCTTTGTAAACAGTAGGAATATTATCATTTTCAGAAGAGAGTTTAAAAACTGGATTTCTTTGTTCATGTAAATGTCGTCAATGACATTCAAAATCATGAGCTTTGTAGTATAGTTGTTTTTTTAACTGCAAAAACAGGGTACTTTAAGGATAGAAAATAGCGTATGTATTTATATGCCATTTGATTGGACACATGTGCACCTGTGTGTTCTGCACACCTTCTGCTCATCAGCTCATAAGCCCCTCCCCTCCTGCCATCATCTGAGTGTAAAGCATCCAACCCTCTCAGTCTTAATGCTCGATTATTGAGCCTTGTGCTCAGCGTCTTCCCAGCCTCTACGCCTGTTAGTCTATATCACTCGAGTCGATACTCAGCTTTATAACCTCTGCCTCCATGGTTTTCAGCAAGGCTTGACACAG
This sequence comes from Notothenia coriiceps, assembly GCF_000735185.1. NCBI lineage: Eukaryota > Metazoa > Chordata > Actinopteri > Perciformes > Nototheniidae > Notothenia > Notothenia coriiceps. Next base: position 45,214 of record NW_011340392.1, on the reverse strand, counting down.
AGATCCTTTGAATCTGGTGTGTGTGTTTGGATTCTGCCCTCTCATGTAGCCTAACTCTGGCAGTATGTGAATTTCCGTTTCAAGCTGCGTATTTTGATTAGTGGCTCCATTCGATCCATAACAGATGTCATGGCAGACATGACGAGTCTCTTGAGAGCAGAAAAAAGGAAACAGAAAAACAACAGGCGCTGAGAGAACACAGTTCAACTTGGGTGATTTTGTTGAAATGTTCTGCACTGCAGACAGATGCGTGTCAAAGGAAGAGAACCACATCTGTATTAATTTACCCATGTTAAATTAAAAGTTATTATTGACAAAGAGACCATGAAGTATTTGTTTTAAAAACAGACTATGTCTTTGGAAATAGATGTAATGATTAATATGAACTATGTGTTTCGACATTATCTATGAGGTTGGAAAATTCCCCTGAGGATTTTACATTTTCACCACCCTTACAAAGGCCTGGTGTGCTGTTAATGAGCCCCCATTAGCAGAAAATGGATGGGAGATTTCATTACACAGATTGGGATCAAACACATGAACACATCTTGGTGATAATGTGCTGGCTTAATGTTGCGTGATTACATCGACAGTCGACAGACTACAATTTAGGAGAAAACGCAGGAGAGGAAAATGGCTTAAATGTTAAATGCCTGCTTTTCCCTTTCTAACCAACAGGCTATAAAAGTGTCACATGATTGATTTTTGATTATCATTTTATTTTGTATTCTCATGTCATGCACACTTAGTTTCCAACCTCATGAGTTTACAATACATAAAAAAAACACGTGCAGTGGTTGATCATTTTCAATACAAAGTTACAAGTGTTGTAATGACATTTTACTGCTTGGTCATAAAGAGAAGTATTCTCAATCATCTCCTAAGCTTTGCAATAAAATGTAACACACTACAGGAAAGGGAAAACCCCAAGAACCATAATAGGGCTCTTTTAGCATCAGTATCCAAACTTCCTAAACAGCCAGTTCTGAAACTCTAAGCCAGGCTGTGTCAGGCCTGACAGCATTGACATGCGGCCACAAGGTTTTGACCTCACATAACTCAATGTTCCTCATCGGTCTGAGACCTCCTGACCCCGACATTAATATTCATCCCCTCTCCTGCAGTCCAGCCACAAACACCGGCTCAGCCAAATAAACAAATCTTCCCTGATCATTCTTTTCTCACATTGACGCCAGTGTTTCCTGAGCCACTTGAGTTATCAGCATGGCCTGAAGTAAAAAGGGATTTGTGCACATTTCCTCACTTATATATATGTATTTACTTTGTCCGTCTTGCTCTTTAGTCAGGTCTTATGAAAAATGCATCCTATGTTGCTGCCGCTGGGGAGCAAGAGAAGTAGCAAAGACGACGTCAGACATCATCTTTGCTGGTGCTTGCGTGCATGTTGTAGCCACAAAATCATTCATATTTTATAAGCCTTTGCAAAAAATTTATAGAAGCTAAAAAAAGATACAAGATTAAAAAATATGTTCCTGTCGTGTCCATCCAGAACAGCAGCAGCGCAAATGGTGAATGGGTTTGACTGTTATTTACAACATGCCAAATGTTGGAGGTCAGGATTCAGACAGAATCATATGTCACTCAATATAAGACATTTTCTTTCTTTAAATAGATTTGTATAATCTAGCAAATAAAAAATGTGATTTAAAAAAATACGATGACATTGATTATTGTGCTTTCTATAATATTGTTGACATTGACCCAATTATAAAAATGAATGAATCTTCTAAATCTATAAATTATTTCTTTCTATATCTACACAAAGTGCATCTACTTGCTGCATTTTATTTTGATTGATGATGGTTCTGGCAACCTCTTAAAAGAATGATTGTTGGCCACATCAACCAGCTCTGACGGGGGGATCCCAAGGCGCTCCCAGGCCAGCGAAGAGATATAATCCCTCCACCTGGTCCTAAAGGTGCAGCT
>NW_011340392.1:28889-42765 GCF_000735185.1 Notothenia coriiceps | reverse complement strand
AGATCTATGGATCTATGTTCTCTTTGCTTGATTCATGCCTTCCCAGTCCCTTATCACGTACAAGAGCATGGCCCAGTTGTTGTAGCCAGTTAAGGTGAAGGCATCTGACTTACTTGAACCGAAATGTCTACATGCATAGCAGAAGATGGCATCTTTTTTACATGAATATTCCAGCCGATCTCTGTTTTGAAACCATGAGCTGCAAAATGAGCGCCTTACTCCACTGTACAGGCGAGTTGGGTACTTTTTTAAATATACCTGGGCAGGCTCTGTTTTGCCGAGGTCCTCTGGCACCTGCGGGCCGCCGAGGGGTGGCGGTGTTTGGGGCAACGAAGACAGCTGCGGCTGCTCCGCCTCCGTGGGTAGCCTAATGTCCCCATGATCTGAACTGTTATTACCTGCAGTAGATGCAGTGTTACTGCTGGCGATAAGGGCTGGTTGTTTTAACCATTTTCTGATGTCCATCATTGAATGCTGTGTAAGCACCTTGCAGATGACGAATGCGCAGCGGCACAGGTCACGCGCACCTGACATAATAACGTTACTTACCGTTTAAATTGACCAAATAAATGCAGCAATGTTATTTAACCACAATTACAATTAATTTTATTTCAACTATATTCTTCTTCTTCTTCTTCTTCTTCTCATTATTATTATTGTTATTATATATGTAATATTTTTGACTTTTCATTTTTCAAATGAGGGTGCATAACAACTCAACTGAGGGTGCAATGCACCCTTATGCACCCCCGTAGAACCGGGCCTGTCAGCCAATCAGTTTCCAACTGCCTCTCTGAAGCAGGTGATTTCAACAATCAGAAGTCAACCTTTAGCTCCTGTAAGAGCAAGTGAGCAACACCAGAGTCATTCTCGGGGCTCCTGTTGTCAATCTCCTCTACTTCATTTATCTCCATGTTCTTTCCTCCTGCTCTAGTTCTCTCATACATCCCTGTGATATGCAGAGCTAGGACAGGCATCAAAGCAGAGTAGCTTGTCTGAACATGACTATATAAAAACTTGTCTGATTCATGTCAGTAAATGGGTCTGAGATTTGCTGATCTGTCGCTCTTCTCTGAAGCAAGAACATGTTGGGCTGCCACAGTCCCTGTGCAACACACTGAAGGGAGTGACAGACACAAGCTAAAAGCGTTCTTTTTAATTTTTTGGTGCAGTGGAATTTATTTCTTAAACCTCTCATACAGGATTTTTTGGCCACTTGGTTGCAGTGGAAATAAGTTGTGGGTTTAACATTTACATACCAACCCTTTTTAAGTTGATATAGCTACTTTGTTAGCAAACAGTGACCTGTTTTACACTTTGAAAACAGTCAATGTGCAAATGTATCATACATTCTGTATAATGTGTTTGGCCACTTTGCATTCTAAGTCCAATATTAACACTCTTAATCATTATTTTTGTTGTTTACAAACTCCTGGGTAAAACATCTGGCTCTTAAGCTGCTTAATACTCCACTGTGTTCTTCCACTAGTCACTTTTATCTGTGTGCAGCTGAGCTGTAACGCTCTATAAAGCTCCAAAGCTGCAGATTATTTGGGTGATAACTCTCTGTAAATTCCTCATTACAAGCCACCTTTTTTACACTGTCACATTGTGATAACAATCACTCACAGCTGCTTTAAGTATTCAGTAATTCTCCCTTGCCCCTGCCTACCTTAATTTGGACATTTTGTCCCGTTTTTACCAGCTCACAGATTGGATGAGGCGAATCAGTGAACTATGGTCTTAACAGATTTAAGTCCAAGCTTTGGCTGGACCACTCAAGGACGTGATGGGATTGTTTTACAAGCCATTCCAGAATTATCTGGGCTTCAAATGTATCTTTGAATTCGGCCCTGTTCATTGTTCCATCCATCCCCACCAGTTTGTTAGTCCCTGCTACTAGGAAGTATACTCTTCCCCAATGCTGCATAACATTTCTGCTTTAGATGAAAAGTACTTTTATAACATGTTGTTGTTCCTGAATTGGTGATCTTTTTTCTGTGGGATATCTTGAGTGCCATTTGGCAAACTCCAGGTGGTCTTTACTGCCTATGTCCGACTTTCTTCACCACAGTTTACGACAAAGACCTGAAAGACATAAGTGCTGCGGGTGTTGATTTTCCTTTTTACAGAATGACCCACCTCTTTGCGACATTCATAATCTCAGTTTGAGCCTTTCCTGTGACGAATCGGCAGATGGTCAGCGGTGCTATGCCGGTGGATCTCTCTGTGCTCCTGAGAGGATTCATCCTTGAGGTTATGCAGTAGATCAAATAAAAGATCTTGAGCTCTAAGGTTCAGGGGACATTACTTTGGGTTTGGCATGCCTTTCTTTCATTCTTTGTAGCAGTAGGAGCCCTTCTAAACATGGTCAATGAATGCAGATCAATAAACCACGGATGAACTACGACTAAGTGGTAGGAAACAGGATTGATTTCAATTAGTTGAGCATGATTGGTCAGCTTTGCTTCATCGACTGGTCTCAACAAGGCCTGGCCTCCTAGAAATACCTCATCCAAAAAGTTTCCATACAACAGAACTGCATTGTTGATCAAATCTTGAGGAGTATGTTTTTTTATCCCAGATTATGTGTGTTTTTGACGTACCAAAATGTGCTTCTAATCCAAGAAGGAAGTCCAAATATGGAGACGGTTAGGGTGTAGATTTGTCAAACAAAGGACTTTCACGCTATATACCGCTGCTTGTGCATCACGTAAAACAAAAAGTTGACTTGTTATTATTTGCTTAAGTTACTTCAATAACGTAAGAAATGTAATTATTTTAAGATTCAAGATTCAAAGATTCAACGGTTTTAATGTCATATGCACATAAACTACAGTGTAAAAATTGAATAGTGTACAGTAAGATGAAATTCAATCCTGTTTATTACAGTGATAACTATTTAGATAAAGTAATTGGAAGATGACACAGATGACATAGCTTATGGAGGCACTTAACAGAGCTCAGGCGTTTAGCAGTCTTATGGCCTATGGGATGAAACTGTTGAAGCACCTGTAGAAGGTCAGGATGCTCTCTATGGTGCACCTGTAGAAGGTCAGGATACTCTCTATGGTGCACCTGTAGAGGTTGCAAAATATCCTGGAGTCCATGTTGAACCTCCGCAGCCAGCAAATCCATTTGAGTCCACCTCACCAAGTAGATTTCCAGAGTTTTTATTTTACACAACGTTAACCACGTCAGATGAAAAAGGTTGCCATTTCAGGAGAATGCAGTTTAGCCATTTCGTCACGGTTGCCTAAGAAGTTGCTGAAAACAAGTAAAAGTCATGTAACTGAACATCTTCATCTTGTCTCTGGTCACCAGTTCTTTAAAACTTTAATTCACAGAGGAGCATGACCTTATCTCTCCGCTCTTTGAAGGTGAAGATGGTGTAGTGCTGCTGCCCTCATCAGACTGTAACCTCCAGCATGCCTTCCAGGGGTTTCAAAGCTTAAGGCAGGAGCAGATTTAAGGCCATGGTGCTGTGCTGACACTGTGGGCGGACCCCTCTCCGCTGTAGCGTCCCAAGTGAGAAATATTGAGTATGTGTTGATGAGAATGAAGTCATTAGAGCTGAACTTGTGGGAATTGCATCAGGATTTCAAAGTAAAGATTATAAAAATCTCTCTGAGCACTGATCTGTGGGATTGTTCTATAGTGACTCGCAGCAAGCTAGATTATTGATATCTCTCAAATGTTGGGTGTCCGGTGACGGTGGAAGGGGAGCCTCAAAGCTTGCTGTTTCTTGGACTTCAAACAGTCCCAGCATGTGTTTGATGAATGTTTGAGGTCCTCGCCTTGCTGGTAGAGAAATCCTCTACTGCGCAACTTTAAGGCACAAGGTTAGCTTTCCTCTGAAGAGAACAGCAAACTTGTCTTTGTCAAACATGTGGTTCATCCAAAAATGCAAAACAATTTAACACATGAATATTTACATCCTCAAACGAGGGTCTATTTTCAGTTTGGTTTGGTTCAGAATTTAAAAAAGATTACTGACCGATTTGCATGAAACTTGGTGGAAGGGTGTAGCTTGGGTCAAGAACGAGCAGATCAATACCAGGGGACGGATACATGCATTATTTTCCACATGTGGAAATTGCCTTGGTGGAAGTCTGTGCTCTCCGAGTGCCCTTCTAGCCCCATCCTGTTTTGCATTAGGATTTGTTTATTCATCATGGATTTTCTCCTATAAGCCCATAACTATAAATGTCACTTGTATTAGTATGCAATGAAACAATGCACCGCCAGCCCATTATGTCCTCACAACAATAAATTATTTTATGACAGACAGAATTTTGTTTTGCTTACCACAAGGAAAAAGAGAAAACGCTCGAACTTAACAAAAATGACCAACAATACATTAAAATCACTGTGGACAGCATGCAACAGCATTGGTACATTCACCGAGAAAGGTACAAGCATGATATAAATTACTTTATCTGACAGAAGAACATCTTGCTATGGTTATCATGCCATGACATTAACTTTTAAATTGTATTCAATCATTCATTCTTGTTGGAGACTTTCACATTATTTTTGCAGCAATGGCCATCCTTTAATTGCTTAATGTTTAATGTATGTTTTCCCTCTCCAGCTCCCTATAACCCGCTGCAAAGGACATATCATTGATGCCTATGGTTGGAAGATGATATACAGTTGCCTTTTTGGTTGTAAAGTGGCAATCTCGCATTGTTTGTAATGTGATTTATTCATGATCTAAAACCTATTTTAAAGGCAGACTATTTAGTCGGTTTCATGTCAAATGAAATAAGAAACGTGGCCCGTGGGGTCACAGAAAACAAACAACGTTCCTTTCCATCAATTTCGCCACTGTTGTTCTATTCCAGCAGGACTGTAGTCTGTTTGTGTTTTCAAAAACAAAGAGACGTATGATCAAAGGAGAAGCAGACAACAAATAACTCTGGGTTTTCTTGCCTGTTTTCTATCTGAGAAGGCGGTGAAAAGGTTGATTTTTCTTTTTTCTTTTTTTTTTGGATGAGGTGACATATCTGAGAATACATCATCACACCCTCTAAGGTGAGCCTATCAGCTCCGTGGAGCAGCTTCCTGACAGACTGGCTCCCCCGCGGCTCCTCAGTCTCAGGGTGCCGAGCGTGAGTCATGCTCTTCCTGAGATATCACGGGTGTAGCACGCAAAATGGAACCAGGTACATATTTAGAAAAATGAATAACGTCTATAACACAAACATATGTGGAAAAGCGACCCAAAAATGTTGACAGTTACAGATTTAACAGATCAGAAATAGAAATGGTGGCTGTGTATTGGCAAGAATCTGAGATATGAGACATATCATAAATGGGGGTTATGTTTCAATGCATTGTGATTCTGTTAGCAAGGCGATATATGGGGATATTTTAAAATGAATCTTAGGAAAACAAGAAGAACACATCATTAAATAAACTCAATATGAGTAAAAGAAATAAAGTTAGCTTTTTAATGCAATCAAAAACAGATATATTTGCATTTATCCAATTCTGTTTAACATCCAACATATACTGTATGAGCACCACATTTTGTGCGATAGGAGCGACTGTCTGCCACAAACAATTGCATGTAAAAACATTTATAGATTTTTTGATACAGTTTCACATAACACTGGATACTGGAGTGAATCAACTCTTTTCACACCTCTACTACAAATAGTATGTGCAATACATGCACTCTAATGAAACACCTCGGCCAGGTTAAACATTTTTCAGGAAGACATTTATTTATATATCTGTAGTACTGTATAAAGATGATAATATTTCTTAATGTCAACCAATCCAATGAAAAGATCAAAAAGTTTAAGTCCATCCATCAATATTTCTGACTTCCATACCTCTATTAGTCTTTGCTACAGGAACATTTGTTTCAACTGATAGCGTAAAACAAATAGCTTGATTAAATATATGGTTTCATTTCTTGTAATTTCATTTTGTAACATTTCCTGATCACTGAGAGAACTGCTCTATTCATTGCATTGTGATAAAATGATGATATTTATTATTGTTTTAGAGACATGATTTCTTTAGATCAATGATTTCCACAATATGCCTAATGAAATAGATTGTTGTATTGTTTTCTTTCAACCACCTATCGAAAAAAAATCCACATTTTTGCTGTTGCAATATCACTGTATTGGAAACTGTTTAAAAATCTCCAGGGAGTTTCTCCTCTGGGACGCTGCTCGTTGAAGTGTGGCTAGTGTTTATGTTGGGTTAGTACAGTGCATGTAGAAAGGGCTAACATGCTAAAGCTTACTGCAGCGGGGCAGTGCTGTGGTCCAATAGAAAGAGAGGATCTTCAGCGAGCAACGCCTGGCACTCAGACAGTGGGACAGATGGCCGTGAGGGTCCATATGGGATAGAGAGAGTGCCCGAGCAATCTATTGGCATTGTGTGTCTACATGAACGCATACGTGTCTTTTCCTGCGTGTGCATGTGTGAAACTAAATGATTAAATGCACCATATGTGTGCTTATGCATTGTGTATGTCCTGCAAGTGGGTGTGCCCATGTGTGAAGGGACTAAGCTACTTTCTTTTATCAATTCGCTGACCCTGACATTACCACCACCACGGGTCAAACTGCCCCTCAGTGTGAAGGCTCGTCTGCAGGAGGAGCGCAAAGAACACGACATCACTAACGTCAGTCGGTCAGCAGCAGCATGCAACACACATGGCACAGCAACATGGAGGAGCGGCACAGCAGCATGGCACAGGCACATGGCACAGCCACACGGCACAGCCACACGGCACAGCCACATGGCACAGCAACACACAAGCACGACGCAGAAAGAGCGTGACAAGTTGTGGAATGTAGTAAAGTACATCTACACACGTACTGTTTTTCAGTATTTTAATGTGATGCTATTTCATACTTCAGAATCAAAATCGCAATCAAGTTTATTGCCAGGTACGTTTACACATAGGCCTACAAGAAATTTGCTTTGGTATCTGGTGGTCGAACATAAACCATCAAAAAGAATAAGTTGCAAAGTAGGTAGGAAAAAAAAAAAATACTGAAATATATAAGGATAACAAAAAATAAGTATGTTTAAGAAACAATTTAGCATTAAAAAAGGATGCTAAAGACAAGTATCTACACCAAATTTAAATGTAACTGCACAAATAAACATAAAAGCTAAAAAAAACTAAAACACTTAGGACAATGAGTATACGGCAAACTCCAGGGTATTATATTTTAAAGTGGAATTTACTTCATAATTAAGTTAATTTATAGATTCTGATCATTAGATTAAAAACTCCCTCTGGAGGGCACATGGGGATGTTAACCTTTTCTTGCCCCATTTAAATGCACAAAAACCTATATCACACTCTACAGGAAAGGGAAAACCCCAAAGGGCATATTAAACCAATTTTTGCTTTTGGTACTTTAATTATATTTTGATGCCAATCACTTTGTACCTTTACTTCAATAGGAGAACTGGGCAAGATCAGCTCGCAGTTCGCGCGCCCCCCCTCCCCCCGTCGATGTTCGTGACACAGAGGGGGTTCATCCCTTGTGGGGGCCACAAGTTGGAGTATCAAACACTGTCTCCTGGTACTCATCTGAGTAACTCACTAAGAAAGTTATGTGCACCCCTGTGTGTAAGATCTGAGTATTCGTTCCACCACTGAATGTGACCCAGTGGACCTGTATGTGCTGCTGTAAAAACTGAAGAGCAAAACAATAATGGAGATATTTCTAGATGAAGGATTGGCAAAAATAAATGAAAAGCACCTTCTAAAGTAATATTTGTCCAACATCTTTACCCCAATGCTTTTAAAAAACATGAAACCTGTCTGCTTCAGGTATGAACGTCAATGTGACGGGCATCTAGCATAATGTAATTTATGTGAGCATGTCTTTGGTTTACGCTTTCACATATTTTTTTGCCTCCTTGCTGCATCTAATCCTAGGATCAGCGACAGACTGCGGTGTAAGAAGGAAGGATGTCTGGACTTTATGGGAATTAGGTCTGCTGCATGACAAACGACCATGGACATTCAGGGCTCTCAGACGCTCATGATAATGTCTGATGCAGTCATTTAGGATAAACACAAGCTCAGGGACAAATGAGCTTAGTCCCTTTCCTGAAAGGAGCTTTGAAATGAGTGCATAATGAAATGTATAATTTATTTATTCTGAGATGCTAGTGGGCCCCATGAAATAAACATGAGCGAGAGAGAAAAAAGATAGATAGCAAGAGAAGGGAGAGGAAATGTGTAACACTGTAGGAGATCAATTAAAGGACATGACAGAGGAAAAAAACGAAAGAGAGAAGAAAAAAATACCTTCCACCTTCGCCAATTAACGGATGTAATTAGATTTCTGCCTTCAGAGTGATTTGCGTGCAAATGTAGTCATTGAGATAAGTACACAAAGCGTAAGTTGATCAGCTTGCAAAAGGCAACCATCTTNCAGGTTGGGAACCACTGCTATAGAGCATAGCCTGCTCTCGTTGACTGCTCCTCCTCATTGGCCCTTATGGTGTGAGCGGCCTTCTCTCCACACACTAACCCTGATTCCACACCTCATGGACAAAAATCACGGTTAAAACACCATATTTTCTTTATTCCTCTTAGGATAAAGTAATTCAATTCGCCAGCTAAAATCTCGCCTAGGGCATCACATTTTCTAGAACCGGACCTGCCCATGAGATAGATATCCAAACTTTGTACGCAAGCTAAGTAGATGTTCTCAGCCAGAACTATATACCGCCTTGATGTACTATGTGCAAGAATGGAGTAGAAAAACAAATACTGTTGGATAGGAGTCTCGAGCACGCCAAAATATCGATCGCAATGTTCTTAAAAAGATCAACAGAGCAAATTTCAGCGCAGTAAGGGTAAAAGGGCAGTACAACAGAAAGCAGTCAGGGGAAAATACACTGAACTTAGTTGAAGAAGCAAGAATATATTAGCAAGAATGTACTGTAGCAAAACGTCAAAAATAAATCTAAGCACAGTTCATTTAAATGTGATCGTCTTTGTCTCTAAAAACCAAATAATGAATAATTAGGATAAATAATAGTGGTCTCAATATTGATATAGTTTTAGGAATCATTTTGCAGCCTTAATATGCAATATAGTTATTTTTAACTTAATTTTGAAGATAATCAAATACTTGCTTTACATAGCTTTAAAAATCCATGAATGTACAAAACATGGCGTGAAGAACTTATTCTGTTTGCTTTGGTTGATATGGGGTCAATTTGTTTGTGTGTTGATGTTTATTAGAAGAAATTGTAAAAAAAACTCTCTCAATTCTTAATATTCTCGGATGGAAACCGTTCTCCTGAAGGTTCACTGAATCTATTTTGGATGCACTTGCCACAGGTTTGTGTTGTAAACAGCACATCATGGCAGGGTTACACAGTGGATGAGTGCCAGATGGATACAGCACTCCACAGAAGTGCCTCCAGGTGATGCATTTCCTATGATAGTGCAGAGCAGGATTCTGGGAGGTGGTATTTTCAGATGTGCTATGAAATGCCCTAAGAGATGTTCTCAGCTCACAAAAACATTCTCTTCGTGGGGTGGCTTTAAAATCACTGCACCACATCTCTTTATAGCTTCATGATTTATGACTGAACCAGGGAGAAAACAAAGCTGTGGAAAAAGTATTTTCCGTTGCATCACAACAAATACCACATACTGTATATTGTTGTATCTTATTTGCCAGCGAACGGAATTAAATAGTTTGCTATGTTTCAATTTTTGGCTCATAGCCATCAGCAATGAATGCATGTCAAAACAATATAAAAAAAATACTTTATAGATCTGCATCGTCCCCAGAAAAGCTGCTGAGGACACTGAGCTCAATACAAGAACACAAGATTTCCAGGCATAAAAATGTGATCAATCTAAGAATCTTTACCAAATACATCTTTACCAAATACAGGTATTTAAGAGCTTTCAAAAATACTTGCCATCCCATTGATGCAGATTAGGTCCAAGGTGCCTGCTTTGTTTGTGTAATGGAAGAATAAAACGTTAGCTTTAATCAAATGTGACTTGTGCCCTTATTCCTTATTCTGTGATGAAGTGTTATCTATAACGCTTTAATACTGCTGCTTCCACCTTTCTTCACTTTATCTCTATCTGCTGACACTGCTGCTGTTCAAAGGTCTTCCGTCAGATCTTTAAAAATGTGTTTTGCAGGCTTACTGATGTGAATGCTGTAATTATTTGATGTGTTCTGAGGATGATTCTTGTGATAGCACCTGGCTATTTAAGTTATAAAAACAGATGTGGTGTTGCGTGAGTTTAAGAATAGAACAAGTGTCATGATCAAGGGAGAGAATAAAGTGAGAGATCACACAACCCTTTACAAAAATGTCAGCAGAGAGCATCACCAGTTTAGATGTTCTAAAAAAAACACTTAACTAAGATGTTAAGAGCTCTGCAAGAATTATTTTTCCTTCACCATTTGGCCCATAATCATAAAGTGGTTTACAAGCAAAGGGATCATCAGAAGGCCTTCTTGATTGAATTACTATAACAAACATGTTCACTGATTGTAAGAACATTATTCAATTCAAATGAGCACTCAACAGTCATTTGTTAAATGAGCCTTCCATCTCTCCGGGCCTAGATGACCGTAGCTCCATCAAGATTGAAGATAACCCCACTCTGATTCCCATCACTGAGTTGGTGCTTCTCCTTTTCTGTGGTTGAATCGGTCCAACAGCTCACTGAATTGCCATCAACGAATCCCTTTATTTCAGCGCATTGTCTGTCACAAATGATGCACTTCAGCTTGATCTCATGGGAATTCCAATAAGTTGCATGCTCCTTCAAGGATAATTTTGTGTGTCATGTCCTGCATTTTAAGCTTTCCACATCTCACTTAACAACGTTCTTATTGCCAACTCGTCATAAACTGACACAAAGTCATAAAGTAGTTTTAAGTGGTGAACTATTCTGTTAGATTTAGGAAGACGATAATGGTTAGGGTACAAATATATATTGTAATGTAAATTGAGATTATGTAAGGAAGTTAAGTAGTTATTGCAAGGCAAGGCAAGTCTATTTATATAGCACCTTTCAACAGAAGGCAATTCAAGGTGCTTTACAAAAATGAAAGACATTCAGACAAAGGCATTTAAAAACAGCCATTAAAAAGAAAAGATAATAAAAGAAACATTAAAAGAAAAAACACATGAATAAAAAATACATGAATAAAAAGTTAGAGTGCAGTTTAAGATATGAATAGTTCACACAGAAGTTCCACTTTACTGATGCCTTTCTTTAAGGTTTCTCCGAACATTAGCTGTGCACGCTTGTATGGCACATACGTCCCGAGCAGCATACACAGAGAAAACCAGCCAGGGCAAAGTCCCCAGACACTGATTCCCTGGGGTTACTAGCCCCAAATGTTCATTAACCAAAAACGAAACACAACCGCTCAGTTTCAATTAAAAGCAGCGGCTAAAAGATAAGTCTACAGCCTATTCTTTGACACACAGGAAGCCAGTGTAAAGACTTCAGAACTGGAGCGACGTGATCCACTTTCTTAGTGTCAGCGAGGACACGAGCAGCGGCGTTCTGAATCAGCTGCAACTTTCTAATTGTAAATAGGACAATGGGGTTAGGGATTGTTTGACATATTCATCCACCCTATTCTCCTCCCATTTCAATTTCTCTCGCTTTTTATACTACATCACATAGTAGTAGTAGTAGCTTTGTGATTACATGTGTAAAATGCATTAAGAAATTGGTGCGTTAATCCTACTCTGTTTCTTAAGGTCCAGGCTGTGCATTCAAGTAAGTTCTGATGTATTTGTCCAACTTAACATTATGAAACAACCTTGCAAGACTACAAGAAAACTAGTTGGAGGAGGGAGGCATGTATAGAGTGATAGAATGGCGTGTTGAGATCACTTGCAACATGCTGTAGCTGGTTTTGTCCACAGAATACACACATTTTAATGACCGTAACCAGGATTCAGCGACACACAGACTCCATAGTTAATACGTCATCTGAGATTGTGGGAACGCTGCAAATGAAAAACCCCCAAGATGGAAAAAGGCACAAAAAGAAAACCAAACAATGAAGGCAGGAAATGAAAAAAAAGGTGTTGTATCAATGGAGAACTCTCTCAAAAGAAATATGGACAACATGTGGCAAGTAAATTAAATCCTGCCAACAGCACAGTGAAGGGAAAGTCTACAAATGGAAATGATAACAATGATACTTTTTCTATTTAGCTGGAATAATGTGTCACTGCACTCGTACATCAGCACACGGAGAAAACAAATTTGAAAAATACATTATTATGCAAATATAATTCGACGAGACCAGGAGCAGATATTCTGTGTGGTTGATAAATACACACAAGCTCAATCTTTCCTATGATAATTTATCTGCACTCTGAACAGAGAGAGATGCCTTCACGATGAGGAAACAAAAAGGCTTCACCAGCGGATTGAAGGAGACTGTCCGCTGTCCGCCGTCTCCCTACTGTACATGATACTCTGCTGAGAAAACCTGCAGAGAAACATCTCTCTGTGTGGGCTGAATCCAAATTAAAAATCAAACATGGTAGTTTCTGATCAGAAGCAGTTTGAAAGAAAGTTTCTGCTTTAGATGTCACACCTGACAGATGTTCATCAAAAGCAATGGCACGGATTTTGTTTTAATAGTAAATAAAAAACTATACTATATTTTTATTTCGTGAACAAAGTGGACAAATCATGTGAAAGTGTTTCAGAAGAACATAAAATAATAGCTCTCAGATGTTGATGAGCCAAAGAGACATGGTTGATGAAACATTTCCCCACAAAAGGAGGAACAGGATACAAATGGTGTGGTTTTGTAATTCACAGAACAACCACATACATCTAGCTTTTGGCAACAATATATCCACCAGAGACATTTTTCTGGACTCTGCTCAACTACAAAACAAAGGCCCATAACATGTTTGATGATCACAAAAATCTCCCCTGACATGCCATCACTGGCCGGGAAATACAAGCTCAAAGCTCCTTGTTGAATAACCCAATGCTTCCAGGCTTTTAGATTTAGGTTGCCTAGCAAGTGTGCAGTTGTGCGTCATATGCTAGGCCCTGCCTTATTGTGCGCGATTTGTTTGAAGATTCATAACTGTTCTGCGAAGAACAAAGATGTATTTGAGTAACTGTATTTTGTAAAATGATCATCTCTCCAGGACAGAACCACTAAACTAACATAAAACGTTCTCCTTCTGTTTGCAGCCTTGAAAAAAGTCCTGGAGGATAAGCAGCCATAACAAGGTTCATTTGAATTATTTATTTCGGTGCAAAACGCTCTTAAGGCCCTGACACACAGGCAGTCACCAGAGAACTCGCCGACGCTGACGCCGAATGTTGCGTCGGCGTGTTCTCCTGCCTCTTGGCCATGTGTCGCACTGGAACACACTGCAAAGACTTCAGCCGAGCACGTACCAACTGCGCATGCGTGAGTGGCAATAACTCTCCTTACCAGCAGGCGGTGGTAGTGTGTATTCGTCATTCAAAAGAGGCAACAACCGGAAGACAGAGAAGAAGAACAGACTGCGTGATCTAAACAAACAACAAATGGCGTGTGCGTTCCATTTTCACTCTCGTCCATCGAAAACATGTTTTGTGCGGTACTGGAGCTATCAGCCATTGGAGTGTTGCTTGTGGAAGACATTCTCAAGCAACCGTTTCTCTTCTCATGCACTGATTCGCTAGCTGAACAGCCAATCAGAATGATTTCTTTGTCCGACTGCCTGTGCCATGTTGAATCGTCCGTGCGTCGGCCATGAAAGGCCAAATAAGGCGTGTCACGGCCGACGGTGCAGGACACACCAAATTGAGTTTGGGCGACAGGGCAAGCTTCGTCGTCCGACTAACGAAAACGGCCGC
>NW_011340392.1:2898-28283 GCF_000735185.1 Notothenia coriiceps | reverse complement strand
ATTGGAAACAATTTAGAGGAACATCATTTATCTCAGCCTAATGCTCCTGTAGGACACCTCCCCTTTTTGTATTTCAGTTGAAAGCAGTTAAAGGTGGAGTAGGTACGTTTGAGAAACCGCCTACACTTTTTGTTATATTTCATGGAATGCTCTTAACATCCCGATAGCAATGAATATCTTAAGTGCTTTGACAAAAAATACATAAAAAAATGTCATCTGTGGAAGCCGTGGTACTGTAAAAAGCACGACCAATCATTTTAGCCGGCTAAAATAACTGGATGGCCTACCTGCCTGTCAGCCTGTGCAGAAACCTATCTAGTGCCCTCATTGGTCATGTGCGCGTTCGTGTGTGTCCGGTTGTGTATTTTGAAATTCTAGCGATCTCGAGCCGGTTTCTCAAACTTACCTACCCCACCTTTAATTGATATGATAAATCAATATTTTTTTATATCAATTTGGGGTTGCATCTTTTCTTTGTGGCATGTGAAGAGAAACCCAGGAGGTATAGACGGGTAAAGCTAACTGCAGAGAGTGTGTGTGTTGGGAGTAGATGTGAGAGATGTTGCAGGAATCCATTCTTAGAGTCTCATGCATTAAATATTCCATCAGAAGCTGCTGTGGCATACTGCTGGGAAGAGCCAGTCTAACACTTGATATACACGGTGTAGGGTGTACAGGCCCTCTGTTGGAAGATACTAAAAGACATATTGTTCATTAAAGATGTCCAAATATGACTAGACCTATGTTTCTTGGAGTTGTTTATTCTGTGTTTTTAGCGGTTAACCACTTGCTCGCTGTTTGTTTTGAACATGAGAAGACCTTAAGATAAGATGTTAAGATGTTTCCTGGTTAAAAACTGCAACCACAGCGACGGATGCAATCAATCTCTGTCTTTTGTCATTCTTTCGATTGACCCCTAGTGCCAAAACAATTACATACTGTGCCTTAAATGCTCTAATAACATATTATCAAGGTGTAAATATTTTGCTTGGAGAATGTTCTTCTATTGACAGAACATGTTTATTCTCGTTTCTCTTTTGTCACCACAGGCGTAATTGCTGTCGCTCTCAATTGTTATTTTCTTCTTTCTCTTTGGAAAAAAGCTTTAGGAGACATGCAATTACCTTGCAATCGTTACAGGTTTTTATTTTTCCTTTTTGTTGTGCTAGTAAATTGACTGGGGATGTGCGTGCTTGGTGACGACAGTGTGATGTTTTGTTAGAAGGGTTTAAAATAAGTGGCGTCTCAACAAGTTCCCTCTCCACTTCAGAAACCCGTTTATACTCCTTTCTCAAAGTTTATCGCTCTGTTCTGCCTTCTTTATTCATCCCAGCCCAACCTTAATGCGTCACTCCCTTCTCTCTCTTCTTTCCCTCTGAACCCCATCCACTTCCTTCCTCTGTGTAACCTACTGTTGCTCAGCTTGATCCTAACCACTCCCGTTTCCGATTGTTCCAAAACGGCTTCTGTAACTGTGAGTTTACCTGCAGCTCTGAATCTTACCTTTTCAACAATGATGGAGTAAATCTGGGTCAGGATTGGCCTGTGGTGCTGCCCCGTTTTTAGAGGAGAGATTTCTAATCTGCATCTAAAGGGATACAAATCAGACAAATCCAAGAAATTAGCAAAACCATTTTATGCAAATAAACTGACCCAACATAAAATTCCACTCCACAGAAAGCTATAAATTATTGAAAACTTTTCTAACCTAGTACATTATTCAAAGACCTGAATGCCAAAACAATGACAATCATTGGAAATGTCAGAGCTATCCACCATGTTGTCTTCTTTGTGTCTAGTTTGTTGTAATCTCAGCCTTGGACAGTGTGAGCTGTCTGTATGAGATGTGTGCAGAAAATCAAGTTAGCCTTTGGGAGCGGGGGCCCCTCTCATTTGGATTCTGTCGGACTATTACCGCGGTATATGGAGAGGCTGTGTTCCATTAGAGCTACACAGCTAGGAGCTGGCGAATATAATTACATACTAATTTAGCCTCCCATCCAGACTATAAAAGGCAGAGGGATGAGTGAAGTGAAACAAAGGCAGGAAAGGGCAGAGGGAGAGGTAACACAGGGAGATTTTTAGTAAACAATGAGGACTAGAAGAAAAGAGAGGATGAATTACAGAACATCATAGAAAGCTCATTAGAGGAATAGCTTGAAATATGCCTTCAGCTGCCGAGAAGAAGATTGGTACCATCCTCACATCTGAATGCTTTGATAACAGGGGAACATCCAGCCTGACTCTGCACAAACAATGAGATTACCCCTCATCTGAGTAGCCATTGTTTGTGCAGCCTTCAGCGCATCTTAACGCAAGGTTTGCATATGGTTAGCACAGCAAAACTATTGCAGCTAAATATAAGCAGCAAAACTACTAAGTTAGGATTGGAAAAAGAACGACTCGTTTGTTAAGTACCTCAAGCTATAGACAAACCATCAAATGATCATAACATTTTACAAAAAATAAATCAAGTTTTGTTTTCATGTGGGACATTATCCCTTGCTTTTAATACTTTGTTCATTGCTCTGAGTGTCTAAGAAAGAGGCACCCCCACACGGGGGGTTGTTGGAACAGCCCGGCAAGGCGGCAGCTCTCTGACTCCCTGACAGCAGGTCTCTGCCGGGGTTAACTAGATTTGGATCCATGACGGCTTCAGGGCCCGCCGCTACTCCACTCATTCTGAGACTGTGAGAGGGAACTGGAGAGATTTATTTTCATCCGTCACATAAATATCTGCTCCTTTCTCTATTCCCGACATGCTGTGATCACTTTTTCTGCATTGCACTGTTGCTTCCCTTTTTTCTTCAGGTTTCTTTCCGCGTTTATCGAGGCTGTTCAGTTGATCGTTACATTTAGATTTTCGATCAAGGTAGTCATGCTTCAGGGAAGATTTTAGCTTTTGTAGTTGTGTGTACAGCGTGTTATTCCTTACTGCGCCTCTGCAATGGATGCCATGTCTCTCTGTTCTCCTCTTTGGCTCATGTGGACGCTGCTGTTATTATTGTCTGGGTACTAATGTCCCACCGTGGATACCAAGGTGCTTATTAAAAACTAATCGGCCACTGTGATATCCAGAGGCATTATCATATGAGGTCTGAGGAGAATAATGTGCTTGCGTTCCAAGAATGCACGGTTGTTGCTTGTTCCTAGAGTCTCTAAAAGTACAATGGGAGCCAGAGCCTTTTCTTATCAAGCTCCACTTTTGTGGAATCAGCTTCCAGTTTGTGTTCGGACGGCAAAAAGCCTATCCGTTTAAGACCTTCCTTTTTGATAAAGCTTATAATTGATCAAATAATCTAATAAGAGTGCATTGACGTAGACACGTTGTGCCTCTTCACCTATACATTTGAGTTCTTACTCTTTTCCATACTGATGGTATGTCATTTGGTTGTGTGTGTAGACGGTGGAAGCAGGGAGAGGCATATACGTGCCTTGATCCCTGCCGAGTCGACGTACAACTGTTGATTGGTGTCAGTGCCAAAAAACTTTTTAGGAGCAATGCGCTCAAGGTTTGCCTGACTCTCATCATACTACTTCCCTGATGTCTCCCACAGGATTGTTGACATCCTCGTGGATTCATCCTCTTATTATAGACACATGCATTTCCAAACATTTGGTCTACCACCTACGCTGTAAAATGTATTATCTCTTCAATTTACACACGGCATCTATTGCACCTTTAAACTGTGGGTTTTCTCTGGAAGTTTTTCCTTGTACGATGTCAATCAATCAATCAATCAATCAATCAATCAATCAATCAATGTTTATTTATATAGCCCAATATCACAAATTACATTTGTCTCAGTGGACTTCACAGTTTGTACAGAATATCAGTATGACAATACGACACCCTCTGTCCTTAGACCCTCACATCGTACAAGGAAAAACTTCCGGAGAAAACCCACAGTTTAAAGGGGAAAATGGGAGAAACCTCAGGGAGAGCAACAGAGGAGGGATCCCTCTCCCAGGACGGACAGACGTGCAATAGATGCCGTGTGTAAATTGAAAAGATAATACATTTGCAACATAGGTAGTCCAAATGTTTGGAAATGCATGTGTGTATAATAGGAAGATGAATCCACGAGGATATCCATCCAGGACTTATGATCCAGGACCACAGCCACGACTCAAGATCCAGGGCTCGCGATCCATGACACAGGACCGCAGGATCATCCATGACTCCGGATCCCGGCGTATATAGACACCAAAAAGAAAGACATTTGGGGAAGCTGGGTTAATCGGAACATGAGAGTACACAGGTATAGACAGAGGGAAGGAAGAATTGATGTCCCCCGACAAACTAAGCCTATATCAGCAAAACTAGGGGCTGAATCTAATCAGCCCTAACTATAAGCTTTATCAAAAAGGAAGGTCTTAAGCGCAGTCTTAAAAACGGATAGGGTGTCTGCCGTCCGAACACAAACTGAAAGCTGATTCCACAAAAGTGGAGCTTGATAAGAAAAGGCTCTGGCTCCCATTGTACTTTTAGAGACTCTAGGAACAACCAACAACCCTGCATTCTTGGAACGCAATGCCCTAGTAGGACAAGTAGGGTATAATGAGTTCTTTAAGGTAAGATGGCGCCTGCCCATTAAGGGCTTTGTAGGCGAGAAGAAGAATTTTAAATTCTATCCTGTGTTCTATAGGGAGCCAGTGTAAGGCAGCCAGAACAGGAGTAATGTGGTCCCTTTTCCTAACTCTGGTTAGTACACGAGCTGCAGCATTTTGAATCAGCTGAAGCGACTTGACTGACTTCTTGGTACACCCTGATAATAAGGAGTTACAATAATCCAGCCTTGAAGTAACAAATGCATGGACTAGTTTCTCTGCATCGTTTTGAGGCAAGATATGCCTGATTTTTGCAATGTTACGTAGATGGAAGTAGGCGGTCCTTGAGATTGATTTTATGTGGGCGTTAAAGGATAAATCCTGATCAAATATAACACCAATATTCCTTACAGTCTCACTGGAGGCCAAATTAATGCCATCCATAGTTAGTAT
Organism: Notothenia coriiceps; assembly: GCF_000735185.1. Lineage (NCBI taxonomy): Eukaryota > Metazoa > Chordata > Actinopteri > Perciformes > Nototheniidae > Notothenia > Notothenia coriiceps. The sequence goes on along the minus strand of NW_011340392.1, from coordinate 23,279 downwards.
ATCTTTAGATAATTTGTTTCGTAGATTCTTCGGGCCAAGTACAATAACTTCAGTTTTGGTCGTGTTTAACATCAAAAAATTTAAGGTCATCCACGTTTTTAAGTCCTTGAGGCAGTCTTGAATTTTATTTAGATGATTAATTTCATCAGGCTTGATTGATAAATATAGTTGAGTATCATCCGCATAACAATGGACATTTACAGAATGATTCCTTATAATATTGCCTAACGGAAGCATATATAAGTGTGAACAAAATAGGTCCAAGCACTGAGCCCTGTGGCACTCCATGGCTAACTTTGGTTAGCATGGAAGATTCATCGTTGACACGTACAAACTGAGAGCGTTCAGATAGATAGGACCTAAACCAGCCTAAAGCAGTTCCCTGTATGTCAACTAAGTGCTCTAGTCTTTGCAATAGGATATCATGGTCGATAGTATCAAATGCAGCACTGAGATCGAGCAAAACAAGAATAGAGACAAGTCCCTTGTCTGAGGCTATTAGAATGTCATTTGTGACTTTAACCAGAGCTGTCTCTGTGCTATGTTGTGTTCTAAAGCCAGACTGAAAATCTTCAAATAAATCATAGTTTTTTAATTAATCACACAGCTGTTTTGCAACTGCTTTCTCAAGAATTTTTGAGAGGAACGGAAGATTAGAAATAGGTCTATAGTTGGCTAAAACCTCTGGATCGAGGTTGTGCTTTTTAAGAAGCGGTTTTATCACTGCTACTTTGAATGATTGTGGAACATAGCCTGATAATAAAGACATATTCATAATATTTAATAAAGAACTGCTAATTAATGGAAAAACTTCCTTCAACAGCTTAGTTGGAATCGGGTCTAAGATACACGTTGATGGTTTAGAAGAAAGAATCATTGAATTTAATTGTTCAAGGTTTATGGCTGAAAAGCATTCTAGTTTACTATCTAGTGTAATTTTAGAGCTTACATTTCCCCGAGCTGTTGATAACACTATACTGGTCAAAGGCAAGAGGTCATTAATTTTGTTTCTAAGAGTAACAATTTTATCGTTAAAAAAGCACATAAAGTCATTACTACTGAGTGCTATGGGAATAGAAGGCTCAGGCGAGCTATGGCTCTCTGTCAGCCTGGCTACAGTGCTGAAAAGAAATCTTGCATTATTCTTATTCTCATCTATTAATGAAGAGTAGTATGCTGCTCTCGCTTTACGCAGTGCTTTCTTATATTCATTGAGAGTAATATGCCAAATTAGACGAGATACTTCAAGTGATGTGAGGGTCATACTGATATTCTGTACAAACTGTGAAGTCCACTGAGACAAATGTAACATTTGTGATATTGGGCTATGTAAATAAACATTGATTGAATGATTGACATAATAAGCCATGTAACATGTTTTATTGCTCTGTATGCTGTCATTTGTCTTCCTAAAGAGTGTTATTCAACATTTCAGAATGAATGTTTATTTTACCATTAGGTCAATAAAGGTCATTTTGTGGCATTGATTGATATGTGTAAACAAAGCCATGTGGTAACTTCAAGTAACTCTCATTTATCAGTAGCATCACCCAAGCCTTCATTAAAATGTGTCTATGTAGGCGTGTCATAACTGCTTTTGTTGGACAACATATTGTCCAAATATAGCTGCAATGAACAATATAAATCGCACAAATATACGTATAGTGTATAGTATACCTTTCCAAGAGCAAGTACCTTTAATTATGAAAGATATTCAGACATTGAAATTGTGCAATGGCCACGTCTAAATAAAGTATTGAAAAACCTGATTATTCTGGGTCATTTGATAAAAAAGTTGGTCATATAAAACAGATATGCCAGTAAATGAATTACAAAATATGGTAGCGAATATGTTTAAGGTTATTTCCATGTCATATTTGAATTGACATCTTGTTTTTCCCTGACATTCAATATATGTTGCAAAAGATTTTTGGCAGTAAGCTGTATAACGGAAAGTCAGCACAAATAATTCAACTTGGATACTGGGGGGTGGGGGGAGGCTTGAACAGGTTCTTTTGCAACTATAAAAGAAACATTCGTGCTTCCTAGAGTCTTAGTTTCTTAATGTTTGAGTTTGACCTGCACAACTCATAACCATTGTGCCTTTGAGCAAATGGATTTGGCGATTCAGCTGAACAATCTTATTCGGTTTAATTGATCTTATGTCTCTTTTCTCAGGTAAAATGGCTATGCTTATAGACCAATGGGTGAGACAAAATGGACATGCTTCCCTTTTAGCTAACAAGTTTCTCTCTGCAGCTCTGCGATCAGTAATTCATGACTAAAGACAAAGTGTGATGGGAATATCCCAGCATAGCCTTGAAAGAGATTAAAAAAAGATATCTGATCAATACCCATAACCTCCCACAGCATATCTATGCACAGTAGTGCAAATTAAACATCCAACAAAGGTGTAGAACAGTTTACATAGTCAAGGTAGGACACATAACATTAAGCATTTAGAAATCAGTATTGCCTCTTTTTCACTTGTGTATCATCACCATCAAACTATGAGTCATACTCAAACCACAAGAGTGAACATTTTGACACAGACGTAATGAAAGAGGCAGAGGACAGAAATCTCCTCATCCAGAGAAGAAATAGATAGACCCAAAACCAATAATAGAATATCCATGCTTTTTCTGGATTGTATGAATTATGTTGATAACGTGAGAGTCGTGAAATCTGAGGAGGAAATTCTTCAGTTTGATATTTTTTCTCAAGAATTGACTGCATGAACTGCTTACAAACATGTTGGTAATCATCAGATCTTTTGTTCTAATCTAATATGTCTTTAATGCAGACAATCTTATGAACTTGCTGGTACATTTACAACGTGTCAGCTAGGCGGCTAACAGCTGTATGCATAAGGAAAAACATAATTTCCTTACAAATCACAGGTAAAGAAAGCAATGGGGAGATTTGTTGTTTGAGTATGCCGACACTCCTCTTTTCTCCTGACCTACATACAGAACACATCTGTTCCTGCATGGAAACGCAGCAGAAGAAACATCTTCTCTCAGCAGCATGAGGTTGTGATGTGTGTCTTCATGTTAAACAGATCTAATCATCTCATTCATACCCATGACATCTTTCATATCTGCATTCCCAAAATACAGCAAGCCATATGTATAAACCGTTATGCATCATTTCTGGCATTAGTGTGAGGTTTTTATTTAGTTTTTGAATTTCAACCTCAACTCCTACAAAGGGTAGAGATCTGGTAAATTATGCTTATTTGTAATTCCACTTCCCCATCTTTTTTTTTTACTTGTAGTTTTCGGCTCCAACTGATGTTTAGCCCAACTGTTTTTGTTACAGTTGCTAGTTAGACCTCAAACAGATTTCGATGGCTAACTTCCCCTTTAAATGCTGTAGCTTTTAGCATTCATACCATCATGCCACAATGAAATATATTTGAAGTGTTTTAGTTCTTATCACAAATGTGACTCAAAATCCCAAAAGTGTATTTTCTTCACCTTGTGATTGATGACCCTTTTGTTTTAGGCCTACTATTACCTTCCCCACATTACTGGATATGACTTTTGCAATGTATTTTCTAAATACTGCAAACATCTTTTCCCTGTGTAACCTCGTTCATATTTAATTTACTTCACTCATCCCTGAGAAAAATAATTTTCTAGAAGAACACGAAAATGACATGTCAAATGTTCTTCCGTCACCTACAGTAGTGTGAGGAATTTATTGAAGAAATAAATAGGATAAGATTAGGAGGATCTTGTGGTACAGGAATAACTCAGAGATGTGCATTAAAAAATGTGTTAAGTTGTTTCTACCATGAAACATTTAGTAAGTCCTTTAAATCTGTGTCATTTTCAAATCTCTATAGGAAATGAAAAATATAAATAGGGGAAGAGAATTGCCAAAAGAAATCCACCTATTTCCCACAATGGAGACTGTTTATTAGTCAGGGTGCTGCTCAGCCAAGAGGGTTGCATAATATCTTCAGTAGGAGCTTTGTGAAGTCTGAGGCGAAAAGCTGAAATAACCCCTGATAATGTCGTCAGAGTTATCCTGACTGGCTCCTGGAGAATACCAACAGGTTACAGGTTACAAACCAAAATGTAGAATCAGTGTTTTTATAGCTAAACTAATACTAGAGAGGAAAGTCAGAATAACTTCTTTCTGCTGTGTTCTAAACACTTTTTTTATTTTATTTTATCTCCATACCTTTGCTCCTTATTGACCAAAAACAGTAGCCCTAAATATAACTCTGGATTTGACCTCACGTTTATTTTGAAACTTTTAGACCCTAATGGTTTAAATTATTAAACTATTTTTTTTTTAAATGTATCCACTGATTTGCGGACGTCTCATTCCCAATGTTATTCAATGGGAAAAAATAGTTTGGGCCCAATGACGTCAGGACCGACACAGAAGTTGTAGTAGCCTACCACCGTTTGGCCACTATAAAAGTTTGCTTCAGTGCCCGGCGCAATCCCTGGTGGCTTGGTTTAATTACTAAATATTGTGGTTATTAATCTTCAACAATACTGCTAACATAATGCAGCCTGTCTCTTGCTGATAAGCTGTATTTACAGAAACGTTATAGATACGGTTTTAATTTATATTACGGTGTTGTATTTCACCTGTTGAAAACACCACCACAATAGCAGATGGATATTTTCTGTCTGATTAGGCTACATTGTGTTTTACTGCCCACAGTGACTGTGTTTGCATTGGATACAATTGACGTGCACAACATGTGCAGAGCTCCTTGTCTAACCCGTGTCCTGAATGCACCCTGGGGTTAATACAATGCAACAATACATCCTTCATTCCAGTCGTCAGTGTCACAGAAGCCATTCTCTGTGTCACTCTCCTCTCGTCTTGTTTACGGTTTTTTCTGCAGAAATGTGTCCTGACAGCTGAAATGATCCACCTGCAGAACAGGGGCGTCCTTGGATTATTCCTGCAGGAAATTCTAATGAGCTAAAAAAGGCCAAAACTGCAAGGACTTCCAGACAGGCTGCGAAGGGAACATGCAAAAAATAGGATGTCAAGAATATATTCAAAGCATAAATTACCAGCTATTGTAAGGATGGACTGCATTTGTGTATGTGCAGGGACGGAAAAAACAAGGCAGGGTAAATTATTCTTCATACAACCTTTACTATCAATCTCCGCTTTCTGTGAAATTACTGTTGGCAGCGTTTCTATTAAGCTTTCCTGCACGGTTTATATTGTTTCTACCACTCAATCAACAACAAAAGAATGAATGTGTGTGGGATCATGGGAGTTGTTACCTTCACTAGCATGACCGCGGTCAGCTTCTCTCAGGAATGACGTCTTAGTTTTTATTTGTTCAAAGGCTTTTAACTGGGAGAGTATTCTCAGCGGTCTCCTCCTCTTCAAACAAATAGACCATGTTACTAAAGCCGGATATAAATACTGAAAAAATAAGTTTCACGTCAGTAAATGAGCATTTCTTTAAAGCCACAGAAAACAGTCTTCCCGGAGGGGCTTCAAACCGAGTTGCTACAAATGTTGGCTCAGCTTGTTAGTCTGATAACTTCAGATCCAGACGCTCAGGAGGCTTTTTAATCTAACGTTATTATCAGCAAAGGTGTTTTCTTCTCCAAAGCAAACGATTAGGTTATTCAAATTAGCAACGACACTAAAAAGAGTAGTTTCACATTAAAAAAAGCAAAGTTTCTCCAACTCTATTCTTCCGCAGCTTATATTTGCTCAGCTTGCTTCTCTGATAAGTAAAATATCCATTTGCCCTTTGACTAAATTCCTAGATCTACATGTTTAAAAACGACCAAGATCTTAAAAATGTGGCTCCAAATGTTGTTATTGTTGTGACAACTACAAGGCTGATGCATGCCTAGAGGGGATCTGAGTTGATCAAATAACACAAACTTCAAAGCAAACATTTGAATTGGTAAGAAAGAAAAATTGGGACATTGCTCAACAAATTATTGAATATGTCCAGTCGTTTGTGGGGGATATTTAATGCAGAAATGTTATATTATTACAGAAATATACCATCCTTGAAAAAAAGTAATGTTTATTTATGAAGACGGCTATGTGCAGACCACACTCCTAATGGTGATTCAAGAAGCCTGTGGTGAAAGGAGAGCCGTAAATAGGCCCAGACAGAGAACGTCTCTAACACAGTGACCTACTGATACCCTAGCACACATCCCGGGACTCTCACACACTGACACACCAGAGCGCACACACACAACCATGCAACGATGGTCACCTCCAGATAAATGTGCAGAGAAATGCGGTTTGACAGGCCATTGAGCCCTCCGCAGCTTTAATGAGGCCTGCAGCCTGTGGGGACACACAGGAGTGGCTATACAGTGTGTTTCCATCATACTGTACAGCAGCAGGAAGGACAGGACACATGTGGCCCACAAACAGGAAGCACTTAGCTACGGGATCTGAAAACCAAATAAAGGAGAGGAGTGTTATCAGATTCTTTCTTGCAAGAGTTAAAGGTCTCCTATCATGCAAAATGCACTTTTTGATGTCTCCCCTGTGTGTCAGGGAACTCACAAAGTGTCAGAAAACAAAACCCTCTCTCTTTTCCTCCGTACTCAGATCTCTAAAAACGGGGGTACAACGGAGCTGAGTCAGATTTGCTGCTGAAATTACGTAATATCGAAAATGTGGGCTGGCTTTAGACCCACGGCCCTATCAGAAAGTCGCTATCAGAAACAATGCATGACGTGTTTTGGAAGTAATATGGTCTTTCTCCTGGATCCTGGACTACCTCACCAACCATCCACAGTACGTGAGGACCAGGGAATGTCAATCAGACACCATCATCAGCAGTACGGGGGCCCTCCAGGGGACGGTGCTGGCACCATTTCTCTTCACCCTCTACACTGCAGACTTCACCCACAACACTGCAACCTGTCACCTGCAGAAGTTCTCTGACGACTCCGCCATCGTTGGCCTCATCACCAACGAGGACGACAGGGAGTACAGGGAGCTGACGCAGGACTTCACCCTCTGGTGCCAGAGGAACCACCTTCAGCTGAACGCAGCGAAGACCAAGGAGCTGGTGGTGGATTTCAGACAGCGCCAACACTCCCCCCCGACACCAGTGAACATCCAGGGAGCAGACATATAGATTGTGAAATCTTACAAATACCTTGGTGTTCATCTGAACAATAAACTGGACTGGGCTGACAATTCTGCTGCTCTGTACAAGAAGGGACAGAGTAGACTCTTTCTGCTGAGGAGACTGAGGTCTTTCGGGGTTTTAATTTTTGAAAATTATGTAACTTTTTTAGCATATTGTTTATTACATTATAACTTAGTACTTTTTTAACGCATGTAAGATATGCAACACTAAGCTGTCTGTGGCTCTTTCCTGCTGTAATGCTGCAAATGTCCCCTCTGTGGGACTAATAAAGGGATTCTGATTCTGATTCTGATTTTGTTTACATTAGCAAGCAGCGCTAACACTCAGAGCTAACCTGTACTGGAGAGAGTATGTGTATAAAAGCAGGAAATAAAAAGGAACTCACCTTGTAGTAAACCCGCAAGAAAATAAACATTTGAGCTTCATACTGTTGTTTGCTTCTTTTTTTTTAAAGCTAAGGACCCAGAATCCTTCCCTTCTCTAACAGGGCTGAAATAGAGGGATATGAGGGATGTTTAAAATGCATGATCTGTTTGGTATTTTGAGCAAAACACATCATAGACATGTTTTTTATATATTTATATATACAGTATCTGAGACCCATAATACATGCCTAAAAATAGCATGATAGGAGATCTTTAAGTAANAATTCTGCTGCTCTGTACAAGAAGGGACAGAGTAGAGTCTTTCTGCTGAGGAGACTGAGGTCTTTCGGGGTTTTTATTTTTGAAAATTATGTAACTTTTTTTGTTTTTTATCTTTTTTTTTTAGCATATTGTTTATTATATTATAACTTAGTACTTTTTTAGCATATTGTTTATTACATTATAACTTAGTACTTTTTTTTAACGCATGTAAGATATGCAACACTAAGCTGTCTGTGGCTCTTTCCTGCTGTAATGCTGCAAATGTCCCCTCTGTGGGACTAATAAAGGTATTCTGATTCTGATTCTGATTTTGTTTACATTAGCAAGCAGCGCTAACACTCAGAGCTAACCTGTACTGGAGAGAGTATGTGTATAAAAGCAGGAAATAAAAAGGAACTCACCTTGTAGTAAACCCGCAAGAAAATAAACATTTGAGCTTCATACTGTTGTTTGCTTCTTTTTTTTTAAAGCTAAGGACCCAGAATCCTTCCCTTCTCTAACAGGGCTGAAATAGAGGGATATGAGGGATGTTTAAAATGCATGATCTGTTTGGTATTTTGAGCAAAACACATCATAGACATGTTTTTTATATATTTATATATACAGTATCTGAGACCCATAATACATGCCTAAAAATAGCATGATAGGAGATCTTTAAGTAATAAGAAATGCTTTGTGCTTTTCTCAGGGAATGACATTATGAGCTGTGTGAGCCTGCCATATTGTATATGTGCCGTTCTCCCAGAGGCACAGTAAATGGATCTGGGATGTTGATTTTTTTATAATGCTCTCTAATAACTTAACAGTGTTTTGAATTGTGCAGGTTTACCAACTAACTTGGGACTGTTATGTTTTGAGTTCTAGTTTCTGAAGCAGTAGCAGCTACTGAAATATTTAAAGACACAGATATAAAACATAACTCCAACCCAGAAAGGTTTTTTTTGCTATCTTTATCCATTAGTTATGAATTCTGGTTGGCTGTAAGTGTTGATTAATGTATAGTAACCGGACACATTGCAGATTATTTTGAAAACTGAGATAAGAACATATCATCCTTTTTATTAATTTGCTTTTTGATATTATTCTTTATTTCATCTCTCCATTATATTTGACATTGTATTTGAAATGTAAAGCACACTGTATATATTTCGTGTGTGGGGATGAAAATAAGAAAAATGGAAAAGTATGTGTGGGTGTTTCTCAATGTCGAGTACGCTTGCTTGGTAGCACATGTCTTCCGAGTCACTTGCTTCAGAAGCGAGTCAAGAATACTTCCTGGCATTCGGAAAACAAAGAGTGGAACAGGCTAACAAGTGTGCAGGTGTGCGTCATATGAGAGGCCCCGCCTTACATTTTCCGTCACAGATTTGGGGAAATTGGTCCGTGCGCAAAGCATTGTGGGGATTTTAAGACCGCGGAGTCTACACATGTGCAGCCTCGAAATTTCTCGCTACGAAGTACGCCGGGCTCGGTAGAATTCCAAGTATGCTGGACATTGGAATAGTCCTTCGGCGGCACTCGATGACGTAGTATGCTTGAAATAGTGGCTCTGGAGCAGCTTTACTCAACATTGAGAAACACCCTGTGTGTTTGCCTTGTAGCCTTAGTTAGTTAGTTTAACGACACGATCATTTAAATACAAATGTATACAAAATACAGGCGTTTCTATAGTGGTATTGGGTGTGAGAGTTGTTTTAATCTTTTAGCCATGACCTTGCATTTTTTATTTTGCACCTGCGTTTTCATATCAAACATGTCCCTTCCAGTCTCTCCTCTCACACTGCTCTCTGTGCATGAATTCACTGGGGCACAGTTTCCAAAATCCACAGAGGCAGTTCCCTCTCCATTTCTACTGTCCACTCAAGTTTGGACGTCAAGATCAGGCCGCAGGACACAACCCCTCCTCCATGTCAAAGAGAGGTTTCTGTTTCTCTTCCCTCTGAGCTGAGCTTAGGCTATATGCAAAACCAAGGGTCCTCCAGGACTGAGGACCCGGAGGAAGAGAGATCAAAATAATAAAAAAATAATAAAAAAAGAAGAAGACAGGTAACCAAGCCAAAGTGACTGGTAGATAGAGTGGAACAGATAATGTGGGTGGAATGATAGCAGAGTGAAGGAGGTGGAGAGGATTTAAATGTTTGAGAAAGACTGTTAAAAAGGAGGGATATTACAATTTGATATGATGTAGGCCCCAAACATACTCCCCCATTGCTTACCAATGGACAAAGAAACAGACAGGCGGAAAACTGCAATCATCTCTAAACCTAACGGTAAAGATGGTGACAGTCATGTCATAACATACAGATAATAGTTAACCCTCCGTCATGCTGAATGTAAACTTGTACATGTGTACAGTATATGCTCATTATGTTGCAGTGCTGTTTAAACCTGTGCTGCTTCTCTCAGTCCTCTCCGTCTTATTCTACACATTCACAGTTGCTGCAATGACCCAGTTTCTACAGGGATCATTAAAGTTTCATGTGAATTTACTGTACCGGGAATAAATACGTAACAAGACTTTAGATTTGATTGGCACATCAGTAGAACTAAAACATCTAAAGATGGCTCGAGTATGTGTTAGTATGTGTGTGTTGTTTTGTTAGGAATATGACATAGTGCTACATTTGGATGAATACATTTGTATAATATGAAACTTTAATGTGAAATCATATTTTCTTTTGAATCACACATGCCATAGAAAAAAGCCAGAGACATTCTTAGTTTTAAACAATTCAATGTAAACACATGATCTAACATCGTCTCTCAACACTTTCCCAATGATCTACTTTGTCTCTGAAGCCCATTACTTCCTACTGAAGGCATTAGTCTTAAAAAATGGCCTGGCTAGGGTTAGGATGGTTTGTTGTTATTCTAAACACATTGTCATTTTTCTGGTTTTCTAACCTTTTTCAAACATGAGTATAGAGCATATTTTGACTCCCAAAGTGTTCAAATCTAAGTCTTTATTTGGAGTTTATATTTGACTCTTTTGACAGTGTTCACAGAACACCTAACTCTTGGATCTACACTGAAACTTAAATGTACTCTTATAGAGTACAATATACACTCTGATTTTTGCTGTGTGATGTTCTTGTTGGCAAGGCATTTGGTTCACTACTTAAATTTAACAGCAGCAGGGATTGATTGAAATAAATTACAGTGCCCTTGTTTGTGATAAATGAAGGAACATTTTTTTTAATATGTTTTGGGTCAACAATTAATCTTAATTGCACAAACGAGAGAGTATCAGACTTTGGCGACAATGTACTTGTTCTTATGACAGCAAGGAAAAAATAGATAGTCCCCTCTTCTCTCCCTTTTCTGAATATGTGTCCTATCTCTGCCAAAATGTCAATCAAAAGAGAACTTCTCTACAAAATAAACAAAAACAATATGTAATTATTTTTAAATGGAATTTTGAATAGGATGCTCTTAATCAAAACAATAGGAACAGACTGAGTTTGATTAGTTGTTTAAACCAATTAAAACACTAAGTGTTTTCCTGGCAGGCAAGGACAGAGGAGCTGCGAGCTAATTGCTAATGTTGGTTTGTTTGCCTGAAAACTTCAAATCAACACGTCAGCTAACTGAAATCCTTCATGCGGCTCAAATATTAAGTTAAACAAGACCTTAAAAAGGTGTGCTGAATTTAAAATGTGATTTGAAACTGGCATGCTAAAAAGGGATTTGAAACAAGCCTTTACCTTGATTAAAGATTGCTACATTTGAAAAGTGTATAGCCTACTATTTATTTAGGGTTAAGTACAAAACTCAACAAAATATATTTTTGGGAATTTTATTATGATATGATCAAACATGACTTTCCCTAAAGTCATAGTAAAGGCTACCATCAATTCCTCAAAGCACCTGCTGAGATTTCACACCATGTCCACTGCTCACTAGCTCTCTGAGAAGCATATGAGTGGTTTCACTCGGCTAGCGTTCGATTTATTCTCCCTCCCAGCTCAGTGTTTTCTGCCATTGTTGGGAGCGAGGGTTTTATTAAATGCTCAGAGCTGTAGGCTTTGGAGCTCAACACCTTTGTCAGAATACAGATGGACATTGGAGTAGAGTGGCCTCTGAGTGATGTATAAACAGCAGGGCATTGTGCTGGAAAATGCTTCCTCGCCCTTTATTTCGCTCTTGCACCGAGTGCTCTGACACCGCCATGACAGATGCAGCCTGGTAAAGTGTTTCCAGGTTTGACAGCTCGGCCTCCACCTGACTACCCTCTGCCGCCACGTACACACCAGCACCCTCCAGTACACACATATACAACAGCGACATTATAAATATAGCATGATTACACACAATCAGAACTGACATACATAGGATCACAGCAAAGCAGGCTGTCTTTTGAAGCTGACAAATGAACATTAATAATTCAGTGGCAGTTTTGTTCAGGCGCTTGCTGTACAGTGCATCTTTGCAGTGGTGGAAATCATATTTATAGTTTATATTTACTCCAGTACTGTAACTGAATACAGGTGAATCTCAATAAATAAGAACGTTGTGGAAAAGTTAATTCATTTTAGTAATTACATTTAAAAGGTGAAACTCATACACACTTACTTAATTTTGGGTTTTCATTTGCTGTAATCATCGCAATCATCAAGATTAAAACAAATAAACGCTGGAAATAATTCAATTTGTGTAATGAATATACAATATATGAGTTTCACCTTTTTAAATTGAATTCGGAAATTAATTAACTTTTCCACGATATTGTAATTTGAGATTCACCCCCAGGATTAAAGTACGTTTTATTTACTTTATTACTATACTAACAGAATAGAATCACCAATTAAGTTATAACATTATATTATTGATAAAGAAAGTACTTTATTGGTCCTATGGAGAAAATCAGATGCTACCTAGCAGTACATTTTAATATTTTAGAATATGAATTGAAATGGGCCATTCCTCATGTGAATTCTTACTTTTGGAAACACACTCTCTTTCCTGCAAAATTAATGACAAAAAGTAAAAAGCAAGGTTTCGCTGCCAAAATGGTGATGTCAACCAAATGTCCACTTCTTCCATCTAGCTTTACTTCATTCACCTGATGTGTCTTAACAGGAATTGTGGGTATTTTCAGTCCACTGTGTCTTTGCTAATAGTTAAGAAGCTAGAAAAAAACATTAAAAGGGATGTGGTCAATCATCCTAAAAATGCTCAAAATGGTGATGTCTTAAAAATATCTGACACTTAAGATTTCAATTATTTAGCTGGAATTGGCAACAATCATATGGGAGTGATTCATTATTAAAAATCTAGTTGTAGTTCAGCTGCTCTCCCTTTTATTCAGAGTGCAGGCTTCCATTTTAGTTTTCAATCTGTGAGTTTCCTCAGGAGAGCCAGCACACCACTAAACAAATTGCACCTTTTCAACAAATGTGTTTTCAGGCTTTGATCCGCAGAGGATTAAACTCTGCTTCCTAGAAGTGTGGCTGTAGAAGACCTAACAATACCTCAGCACATGGCCTAAGTCCAGATTCACAGGCGTACTGTCAAAAAATATTAATGGGCCATTAGTTCTGTGAGACTTCTTCACCTCCCATCCACCGCCACCACAGCAAAGTCTCTCCCAACAAATCCCAAATCACCTCAGGTACACGGGCCTCCAGGCAAGCCAAGAAGCTCTAAGCCCCCCCAGCTGAGGGGAGTGCTCTACTTCTACTCCCCACAGATGAAGATCACATCAGAGGGAGCACAGGGGGCCGCTGCACAACTGGGAGAAGTAATACCCAGAATTCACAGAGAATACCAAATAAATACCAGGAAGAAAGAAAAAGAAAGTTTTCTTCTCTGATATTTTTCGACCATCACAAATCAGATTAAATTGCCTTTTGTCTATCCTGTCCAAAATGCGTTTTACAGACAGCATTGCTTTTTATATTCATGCAGCATATTCTTTGGAAATATGAAAAATGAATAAGGCTTCAAAAAATAACTGCCATCATTAAAAGTATGTATCTGTCAATTCCAATAATAATGAATTCAAGACAGATACTAAACCTAGGAATAAAAATGGATACACAAGCATGACGAATCCTAAAAGATAACTATTGCTTTATGGGTTTGTGTTGATTTGTATTTTTCTGAAATATTATTTGTTTATAGCAGAGGAATGTACTGTGATCTTGTGAGGAATTGCTTTTTCATTTTGGAATCCAAAAATGCTAGGTGAAGTTGTCCTTTTGTATATTTTTCAGTGGGGTTATTACAACTTTATTAAACCGTTATATACTGCCCTCTTGGAGAGATTGCACTCCAACACAAACTCTTATTAACAAGCCTTGTTCAGCAAACATAATAGTGTTTACTGCTTACACATAACACATCCCTTCTCACTGTGTCTGCAGTGTGCCTCTATGGGTGTCTTTCAGTTCACCGCTTTGGTCCAGACTGAAATACGAGTTACATAATCCTTGGAATTTTACTCTAGCACCACCAGCTGGTCAAGTTTTCACTTATCATTGAAATATATTTCCATTTCTTATTGATGTATTGGCACCAAGGTTCATGACGATTAACCTGATGACCTTGGTGATCCTCTGACTTTCCCTTTAGTGCCACAGTTTGGTTCATTTACTGAAATATGTCAAAAACCAATGAATGGACTGACAAAATATGTGATATATGCATGAATGCCTTCCTCAGAATGAATTGTAACGCATTGGTGAACCCTTGGTTTTTCATCTGGGACAATTATCAGTTAATTCATTGGTCCAATACTTGGTTCATAACTTCAAAAGTAGACATTCCCATTAGCTTCAGCTACACTTTGTGTTTAGTGTTAAATGTGCAAATGTTAGCATGAGATGGTGAACATAGTCAACTGTATACCTCCTGAACATCAGCATTTTGGCGTTGTCATATGAGCATGTTAGCATAAGATAAGATAAGATAGAGCTTTATTGTCTCCCTTATGAGAAATTTGTCTTGGGCATCGAGATAATACACATAAAACATTCAGGTCAATCAGTCATAGATACAGAACAGAGATCCCATATCACATGGCAAAGAAACAAACAAGAAACATACAGGTACAGCACTTTCCCTATTAGACATACATAATCAAATTGCACTTTCCCTATTGTATTTAGACATAAATCAAATATTGCACCTAAAGTTAGCTCTTGGATCAAAGCACTGCCCTTGCATGGCTGTAGACCTTTGTTGTGTTTGCATTCAGATATATAATGTAATAAAAAGGCCTGTGAAATGTATCTGAAAACAGTTAAAAATGACGGTGTGCACTCGTCTCAGTGAAATCTTCCAATCTCCATCTTCAGCATTCATGTTAGCTGCAGGCTTTTCTGTTTCTCTTTCTCTTCAACTGAGATGGATAGAGAAATAGTTATTCTTCAAACAAAATCACAGCCGACAGCCAAGAAAAGAAAATATCTTATTTACTTTCTTATGTTGACACCAATTTTTACAAACACTGAAGCTAGAAAGCTGTTACAGTCATAAAAATCAAACCAATGTTGCCACTTGACTGCCGGAAATGTCACATCTGACTAACATTAAAGATCAAGGAGAAGTTAAGAGATGATGGACGTCTTAAAGGTCAAGGCTGAGGATGGTTTGTCATAAATCTGAAATAGCTAATGCATACTTTAATTATATACCTCCATTTTGTGCAAAAACTGGTCAAAGTATTTTTATCAGGCGGAGGATGAAATATACAGTAACACCTACTCTATGTGAGAATATACCTATAGTACCCAGATCATTGCTCTTTTGAGCTCTTCTCTGTGCTTTTGTGCACACTCTGTTCCTCTCAGTCAGGTTTAGGAGATGTGTTCAAACTGCAAGGAAAGCGTGTGCTCTCAGTGCACATTCTCTCTGAGTCCTCCTTCCTAGCAGGCATGTTTGTGAGTCTACAGAGCGGATATTAAATGTTACTTGTGATGGTTCACACTGCATCTTTCTGCTGGGCATCCTTTATTTTCTGAGGCTGTATACACACTTGAAAGAGGCTACAAGAAGCAATAAGAGCATGGAAATGCCTTTGATGTATGTGTTGTGGGGGGTAACATGCTTATAATGAACGTTTTCTTCATGCACAAGCACATTAAACCATGCTGGCTAGTTTGAAGTCAAATCATTTTTGCTAGCAATAGCTTAGGGATTCATATGAAGACAGCCACTTCAACAAAGGTTTGTAATATAGTGAATCCCAATAGGATTTATTTCTAACCTGGTCCTTTAAGCAACGATTGAGAGCGTTATTTGGATCATTTCAATTCTTAAAGGTGGGGTAGGTAATTTATTTCAGAACTCTTTTTTGGTATATTCCATGGAATGCTCTTAACATCTCGATAGCAATGAATATATTAAGTGCTTTGACAAAAAAATCCATGAAAAAATGTCATCTGTGGAAGCCGTGGCGCTATAAAAAGCACGACCAATCATTTTAGCCGGCCCGCCTGTCAGCCTTCCATCTGTGCACAAACTTATCTCGTGCCCTCATTGGTCATGTGCGTGTTTGTGTGTGTTGGAGGAGGGGCTCTGTAAGGAAGATTTTTCCCGGCTGTGTATTTTCAAATTCTAGCGCACTCGTGCTGGTTTCTCCAAAATTACCTACCCCACCTTTAAAGACAGAAGTGTACCCTGCAACCAAGAGTCAGCAGACAAAAAAATGATGTCCTTGGCTAACACTTCTTCATACCAAAACAGCCAAATACTTCTATTGCAAATGACTCCCGGAAAGGACACGTATGACTGTTAAACTTGATGTTTATGACCGTTAATCACATGAGCAAACTATTTTAAATTGTGAAATTAAAGTATTTGGTAAGGTTGATAAAAAAGATTGCTGTTTGTGTTAAAATAAGTCGAGGACAAAGTGATGTCGTAACGTTTGTGAAGTAGATCCAGGAGGCAACCTCAGGCTCTGGATTATGAAGCCAGTTCCTTAAACTTGCATTATCTCAAATATCCAGAAGTAGGCGACACCTCTGGTTACAAAAATAACTTGGGTTTTAAACAAGTCTATTTGAAAATGACCCTACTTTTTAATTGACTTGTTACCTTAGTAAACAGGAGCCCATAACTTCCTGTTGCATCCATCAGT
This sequence comes from Notothenia coriiceps, assembly GCF_000735185.1. Classification (NCBI taxonomy): domain Eukaryota; kingdom Metazoa; phylum Chordata; class Actinopteri; order Perciformes; family Nototheniidae; genus Notothenia; species Notothenia coriiceps. The sequence goes on along the minus strand of NW_011340392.1, from coordinate 6,421 downwards.
TCACTTAAAAGGCACCTGTTTTTAGCTGCAGCTGGTAGTGTCACTGAGCAGACAATTAGTGGCGAGATAGTGTTAGCTTCTGAGGTCTGAAGCCACGATTAAGCTTTTATTGCTTGTTTGTGGATTAGTGTTTGATTTTCTTAGGGGGAAAGGGAGTGGCGGATGGATAAACAGTCTTAATGTCTTCAGAGCAGTTTGAACCAACAGTATATTTGCACACACTTTTTTAGGAAGGGTTGAGAGGAGTTTTATGAACATGAAAAGGCATCTTGGGATATTCCCTCTTTGTCCAAATTTGTATTTGGAATAGGTCCTCTCCAACGCACTGTGTTTTGTTTCCACTTCTGTTGTGAGAACGGTTTCCGTGGATGGGCATAAAATGAAATTAAAAAATAAGGAGGAGAAAGGCAAGGGGGAAAGAAACCATTTTTGAATGAAGGAGTGCCAACCTGATGCAGACCTTTACTGCCCCCCATTGGTGCAAACTGATTGAATATCAAACACTGACATATTTTGGTATGTTACATAAATCCGGCTATGAATGATGCATCAAGAAGCCTAAACTTTCAGAATATAGATTTGAAACTGGAAAAGGTGGAGCTACTGAAGTGGAGACAGTAGAGGTGAATATATTGTGAGATTTTAAAAAAGAGTAAATAAATAATAATAATAATAATAGATATCGCAACAAAACTTCCCCAGTTGATAACTTACATTAACAAAAAACTGTTTGTATTCCAGGTTTTCTAAAATGTTATGTTTATACGGAAATTAGGCGATATCCTATGTTGTCTTTGAGTGAATTTAGAAGAAATTCAGAGACAAAAATAGACAAAATGTGTAAAATGTACACCTAAATGTGTAATTTGGATGTTTTGGATGTCATGAAAGTAAAATAGCAAGAATAAAATTGCCTTAAATCCCCTCGATTGAACAGTGCATGGAAAAATCTTTTTGCTTGTACTCTCTTAACAGAATAATATTATTGCCAAATGCTTGAATAACCCACACCTGAGATTTTACACGAGCTGGCAGTTGTTCTTTCCTTTGACTGATGCATTGAAAATTCCTCCATTTTTGTGCACATGCTTCTCACACTTGAGCTGGGAAAGTAGGTCTCTAGATCATTACACTATCTCTGGAAACCTTTAGGCACTACAGTGTTGTCTCCTAGCAACCAACAAAAAGGGTTGGCAGTGCAGCGAGAGGTGACATTATCCCAAACTACCATCCAGTGATTCAATCTGTATACTGGAGAACATGCGCGTCCGTGTTTTATTAAGGGGAATATGTGGCTGAAGCCCACAGGGAACATGTGTTTTTTTCAGCCCCAATGAATATGCACATGGCCTGACATACTGTACAGAAGAGGAAGCATGGAGCTCTCTATTTTTACTGCTGAATTTATATTTTATGCCAGTTGCAATCCTGAGCTCGAGGATATCTTTTCAATAGAGATTTTATTTTCTCGCTGACAGTACAGCAGTCTCCTGAGATTTCTTTTTCTCCTTTTCTAATTGTTGACTTGGCTTGGTGCTGTTATGCAGTTGGGCAAATGTGAAAACATTGAACGGCAGCGTACACTTTGCCCAGGTGCTTCAGACTTTCACCTTGCCCGCCAGGAGCCTCCGAAATATCAATTCTACAGATCTGTAAAGTTTTATGACTATCTTGCATGGTTGGGAGTCCATTGCCGTTCAAAAATCTTTCCACGGACAGAAATATAAACACCTGGCAAAGTCCTTAAGTCTCATAGAGCGCATTTTGCCAAGATGACACACACACCAGGTGGAAACAACACTAGCGCCTCTGTTGGGGCTGTTAAAAAAGATTTACCTGTTCATTTCAAGTTTTAAAACCATTATAATGGTAGCCATCATAATGTGCATGCAAAGTATAGGGCACATTTACTACACTTGGAACAAACAAACATTTAAACAAATTGCTTTTTACACTTCCCTCTCTTCCAAAAAACTTTATTGTTAACAATTTATGTTTGCACTTTAAGGTTCCCATACTAACATATCAAACAAATGCAGTAAGGCCACAACAAAGTGTTAAAATGAACCAATCAGTGACTTGCTTCAGTCTCTGCAGAAAGTAATGTTTCTGCAGGCTTTGCCTAATTGCAAATGTGTTGAGGTCATGGTGAACTAGCACTGAGAGGATGTTCATTGTCCCATCAGTCAGTTTTAATCCAGGGATCAATCGACCTATGCCCCGCCCTCTCCTGTCATCCAGCACTGCACTCCTTCTTGAGGGTCATGAGCTCATATGGAAGTAGCTGCATGTTGTTTTGATGGGCTGACCCTGACCGGGACCCGTACAGGCAGCAGGAGAAAATTCATGGGAGCTGAGGAGCGCGTTATATTGAGACCCTTTCAGGGGCTGTTGCCCTTGACTCCATAGCTCTCAGGGTCACAGGAGCAGGCAGACACCTGAGGATAAAGAAGCCATTATCTGCCAATATCAAAATGCAACTGTAAGTCCATTTCACATTCAAGCTGCACTGTTTAAAGGTGCAAACATTAATTAAATAGCTATGTGAAATGCATTTTGGTTCACCCCTCTCCTAAACCGTTTCTGCAGCTGCATCAGGAAGCTGCTTTCAGGAAGTAAAGGTAGTAAATATGGTTTAGCAGCTTACGGGCCACCATTTTCCTGATGAGAAATAGAGCTAAAACGAGAGTGATTATTCTATTATTCATCAAGAACACAACTCTAAATGTTTGCTTATGATGCTATGTGTCTGCTGAATATTTAAATGAACAACTGCTTGCTCACAAACTCAATTTGTTATTTGTTTAATCAATCAAATGGGGGAAATTGCTTTATATAATAAAATATGTCAATGCTGCATTCATTCGAGGAGATTATTTGGAAACATGAGCTTACTAAAATGGAAGGAGACTATCTGTCCCTCCATTTTCTCCACAACCGTTCATCCAAATGATTTCACACTTGGTGGGTGTATTGCTAAGTGCTCCACAAAGCGCAGTGTGAGGTTGTTTGTATGAGCGATTCTCAAAAAATCTGCAATCAGCAACACGGGAGGCTAAGCAATCGGCCGACCAAGGCACTGCACCACTATCATTTAAAAGCCAAACGGAGGGGTACAACTAGGATCTAAATAATGCAAAAATAAAAAGCTGTTGGAGTTAAAAGGAGACTTGAGGGCTTTTACATCCTGTTTTTTTGCAACAAATGCTGTTGTGGGTTTTCAGCTGAATTATGGCCCCATTATAATTCCATATGGTCACTGCAGCATAAATCCACTCCCAGAATGTAAGTGTACTTTAAAATACACATCAACACCTCTGGTCTCAAGGAGCCCCTTAGCACACTGCCCATCACACACAGACACACACAGGAAAACACACACACACACGCGCACACACACACACACACACACACACACACACACACACACACACACACACACACACACACACACACACACACACACACACACACACACACACAAACGTAACTACGTACGTATACACTACTACTACGTAAGTAA
>NW_011340392.1:0-2853 GCF_000735185.1 Notothenia coriiceps | reverse complement strand
CCGACTATCAGGTCATGGCGTGTTTTGTACAAAAAGCTAACCTGCTCTCAACTTTTACGTTGCGTGTGGCCGGTAAACAACAAACAATCTAGTGCGTCAAGACAAGAAGAAAGACAGAAGGCCAACACGGAGAACTTACTTGCTTAATGTGTGATTGGTGCGGACGACCATTCCTCTCAATAACGTGAGTGTCGTACCGTCACATTGCGAGGCGACCTTCAGAAACCGTCCACACAAGGTCACGTGTGTACCGGTCTCCGTCCTCTTGTGCGGCTGCTTGTCAGCCGCAGTCGCAGCCGCTCAAGAGACCACTGCGACACACAGTCCCGGAATTTCTCCAAAACGTGTGGCTTTATTTATTAAGTTTTACTTGGGAACAATACCGACGAATAGGAGGTCCTGAAAAGTGTTCCGACGTTTGTCTTCCTCTTGCAATACAATCAAATCACCAAGCAGACTTCTATACTAAAACATGTTTTATGTCAAATGAGTTTATGTAGAAACCAAAACGTCTTTGCTTGTGGAAGACATTCTCAAGCAACCGTTTCTCTTCTCATGCACTGATTCGCTAGCTGAACAGCCAATCAGAATGATTTCTTTGTCCGACTGCCTGTGCCATGTTGAATCGTCCGTGCGTCGGCCATGAAAGGCCAAATAAGGCGTGTCACGGCCGACGGTGCAGGACACACCAAATTGAGTTTGGGCAACAGGGCAAGCTTCGTCGTCCGACTAACGAAAACGGCCGATTTCGGCCTGGTGTGTCAGGGCCTTAAGGTCTCGTTCACACCTAATAGTCCGCTTATCTGGTGCGCATCAGACGATAGTTTGTTACATTGTTTCATTTTTCAGAAGGTTCAGTTTGCGTTCACACGGGCAAAACTCAAACGGACTATAAACTTTAAACACAAGTCATGTGCACATTTACTACGCCACTGAACATACTTACATTTAAATGTGTACTGGCTGGATTCAGCCATTTTCCGCAAAAGATTTTGGAAATGTATCCGTGCGCAAAAAATTGTGGGTCATTTAAGACCGCCGAGGATACACATGAGCAGCCTTGAAATGTCCTACAACGAAGGATTCAGTCCTCGGTAGAATTCCAAGGATCCTGTATATTGGAACAGTCCTTCGGCGGGATTTGATGACGTAGCATCCTTGAAATACAGGCTCTGAAGGATCCTCCCTTGACATTGAGAAGCAGCCCTGGTGTTCAGTTCTGTCTGTTTCACTCACTGACTTTTTCTGATGATCAATTTCATGACCCTACTCGACATGTGTTTAGTATGAACATTTAGTAAATTGTCTGGAAAGTGAATCAAAACATTCTCCTCTTGTCGATTCAAGAAAGTCAAATTCAGGAGGCAATTCTTTCCAACCTGGTATCCTCTTTATGAATTCTGTGCAGTATCAGGACGGCAATCAAAAAACAACAACATTGCCAGTAAACATAATCAGACAGCAATTAAGCTTCCTTTATGAAAAATGAATTTGCCAAAGCAGATTGGCAAACAAATCAGTGGTATATAAACACACTTTGTGGAAGGCATGATTGCGATAACAGCCTCCTGCTAATGAGGCTTACAATTTCACTATGTGGGTTCACTCTGCTGTATTCAACACAGGTACATGTAAAAAAAAATACAAAAATATTTAAGAAAGTGTGCAGGAGAAGTTAGAAGAAAATGTTGCGAAGACAACTCCTGAAATATTAAAATACTTAGAAAGAAAAGGTATAACAACTTAAAAGATTGCATAAACCATCCTCTTTCAAGACTAAGCTGTAATACCAAATGGATAAAAATGTACAATTTAAAAAAGAATTTACATGTTGGAATGCAACAATGAAGTGTTATAAATCTTTGTTAATAAGTTAAAACATTTTGAAAAGCGATAACGTTGATATATCGATGGGAGTAGGTTGTTCCAAAGAGACGCTACTCTGTATTTCAATGAATACTGATTAAAGCATGTCCAACTAAATGGAAGATAAATGTCCCTGAGAGTGTGTTTTGGAACATGAGTAATTGTCTGAGGAGGATTTAAAATTCCCATCTAAAATCAGTATGATTTTTCCCTTATAGGGACATGTTTCCCCTTAGGAATCAGGTCTGTAACCAATCAATCAATCAATCAATCAATCAATCAATCAATCAATCAATCAATGTTTATTTATATAGCCAAATTTTACATTTTTCTCAGTGGACTTCACAGTTTGTACAGAATATCAGTATGACAATACGACTCTTAGACCATCACATCGTACAAGGAAAAACTTCCAGAGAAAACCCACAGTTTAAAGGGGAACATGGGAGAAACCTCAGGGAGAGCAACAGACGAGGGATCCCTCTCCCAGGACGGACAGACGTGCAATAGATGCCGTGTGTAAATCGAAGAGATAATACATTTGCAGCATAGGTAGTCCAAATGTTTGGAAATGCATGTGTCTATAATAAGAAGATGAATCCACGAGGATGTCAGCAATCCTGTGGGAGCCATCAGGGAAGTAGTATGATGAGAGTCAGGCAGGACCGGAGAGACAGGTTCAGCCACGACTCGAAGACCAGGACTCAAATCCAGAAATCAGGATAGAGGATCCAGGTCACATGACTCAGGATCCAGGACAGCAACAGGATCAGCCACGACTCAGGATCCCGGCGTAGATAGACACCAAAAAGAAATTTGGGGGAATCTGGGTTAATCGGAACATGAGAGTACACAGGTACAAACAGACAGAAGGAAGAAGTAAGGTGACCCCCCCCGACAGTCTAAGCCGATAGCAGCTAAACTAACGTGTCTACGTACATGCACTCCCTTAGGATAGGTTGAGGGAAAGGGGTAGAAAGTAAGAAG
>NW_011340391.1:0-22732 GCF_000735185.1 Notothenia coriiceps | reverse complement strand
GCACACCTCGTTAGCTCAAATATAAACACCTGTGTCATGGAACACAATGATGTCATCGCTCCAACTGACATGCTCAGAGCAGCAGACGTCAGATAAAGGTTAATGGTCCTGCCCTCAACAGCTCTACGTCAATTATGGGGTGTCATCATATGCCATTTCCATGGAAGATCAAGAGAAGAGAGAGAGGTCAATAGAAGAGTGAGAGGGTGATCAAGAGAAGAGAGAGGGTGATCAAGAGAAGAGAGAGAGGGCGATCAAGAGAAGAGAGAGAGGGCGATCAAGAGAAGAGAGGGAGAGAGGGTGATCAAGAGAAGAGAGAGAGTCAAACTAAAGTGGAGACATGACAGAAACCCTACTGTGAAGTGTTCTCCTGAGAGAGGGTGATCAAAAGAAGAGATAGAGGGTGATCAAGAGGAGAGAGAGAGAGGGTGATCAAGAGAAGAGAGAGGGTGATCAAGAGAAGAGAGAAAGGGCGATCAAGAGAAGAGAGAGAGAGAGAGGGTGATCAAGAGAAGAGAGAGAAGAGAGAGAAGAGAGAGAGTCAAACTAAAGTGGAGACATGACAGAAACCCTACAGTGAAATGTTCTCCTGAGAGAGGGCAATCAAGAGAAGTGAGAGAGGGCGATCAAGAGAAGAGAGAGAGAATGATAGAAGAGTCAAGGTAGGGCATACAATAACAAACAGTCCAACATGGAGGGAATTTGATTGGAAGGTGAAAATGAGATATTTTAACACCCCATCTATCACTTCAAAATATAGCAATACCTCTAATTTGTGCTGGAGGGGCTGTGGACGGGTGGGAGACTTCACAAATATATTTTGGGACTGTCCAAACATTCAGGGCTTCTGGAAGGATGTTCAAAAGGAGATGAAACGGGTGCTGGGCATTATCTTTACTTTGGACCCAGCACTTTATATACTGGGTATACTTCCCAGTGATATGGACAGAAATGTAGCTTTCTTACTAAGAATTCTTGTTCTAATTGCGAAAAAAAATGATAACGGTCTCGTGGCTGAAGCCGCAGCCCCCCAATATAGTCCACTGGAGAAACAGGGTAAAAAATGTTTATTTAATGGAGAAAATCACAGCAAGACTACAGCTGAAAACTGACAAATTCAAAGAAAAATGGTCCCCATTAATACAAGCAACACCAGATCTCTAGCAGCACCTCTTTACTTATTTATTTTTCTTTCATTTATTTGTATTCACTTTGTTTCATCTGGATGGTAAAGCACTGGCTCTTACTATCATATTGGTTCAGGTATTGTGTGATCATGTGTCCGACGAGGGGGAGTGATAAGGTCTGTAATATGTTAATAATGTTTGCACAATATAGAAATTGATAACATTAAGAAACTGTATTTCCTTTTGGTGCCCAAGGAGGGCATGAATGATTAATCCTGGTGTACAACAGCTGCAGTTATGTAAGAATCTCCATGTATGTTCTATTGATGTTATATATGAAAAATAAATAAAAAGTTCAACAAAAAAAGAAGTTACTAGCATTGCACTACATGAAGTTAGCTTTATGATGATGTCACTATTGCTTCCTTTTTGAAACTTTATCCAGACAAAAGACACTGCATATGCACACATGTACAGGAAAGCATCATTCATCTCCTGCAGGATATCAATACTGCTATTATCAGAGCTCAGGAACATCCCATTAGCAAGCCGCAGCAAAGAAGAGAGGAATGCTGTGCAGCTTCTGAGACATATTTCAGCCGCGGGATCTGTATCTCATGTGTAGGTCACTGCAGTGACTTGACTTATGTGGTATGCGCACACAAGCCACAAATTAAGCCGGAGCAGAAGATGACGGGAGTTAAAAGTTGTCATGCAAGTCTTTCACAGAGCCGAGGAGATGGCTTGAGGCTAACATGTTGGCCCAATCATTAAGGCATCAATCTGTGTGTGTGTGTGTGTGTGTGTGTGTGTGTGTGTGTGTGTGTGTGTGTGTGTGTGTGTGTGTGTGTGTGTGTGTGTGTGTGTGTGTGTGTGTAAGGAGTTCAAAATAGAATATGGATAAAATGAGATTTCTAATATCTCTAACAGTTTGCGTGCGTATATGTTCTGAAATGTTTGCTATAGAAGGAGTTTGTTTGCGACTTCCTTTGGCTTTGTTCGCCGTACGAACCAAATATTTAATGTACAATCAGGCTCATGCACTCTAATTGGGTAACTTTAACTTTGCACTTGTGGCACAATAATTCAGTAAAGCAAGCTCCACTAGGAAAGCTTTGGCATGAGAACATTTGCGATCTGTTAGCGAAACCATGTTGAGTTAGCCCGGCTGTACAGATCATTTAACTATCTTAAAAACTTGAGTTGGAAGAACCTTTATCATTGGGGGATGATCTGATTTTCCTGTCAGTTACAGGGCTGCCGAATGTGTACGCATTGTTGAAACGAGCACAAGCTGCAGTAAACCAGGAATTATCTACCGCCCTGTACAAACCAACAAAAGCTGCAGTTGTCAATAAATTATTCACCAACTGTATAATTTAGCTGCAGGAGTGATCCACTGCCCTGTTTAAATGCTGCTGACAGAGACTTGAAAAAAGACTTGAGAACTTTGGTTCTGCATTAAGTGCATCTACATGCCATTGCACATGTGGCTGCGTGCACCAGGCCGTGAATGACCATAACAAGAATTGTAACAGAGCAACAAGCTACAGTCCAGAAATAATGACCCAGTGCCCAGCAGCAGCTCTCACTAAAGAATAGCGGTGAAATGGTCCTTGATAACAGAGCCAGGCCAGGAAAGCTGAAACACCACATCATCTTTTTCTAACAGAAGATATCTTCGTTCCAATTGTTTTTCTACCTAGCAACATGGTCTTAGAAAACCTAAAAAGGAACCTCAGCTCTTTCCTCCGCTGCACAGACCAAAGCTCCAAAGCTCTTTTCACAGAGCAAGCCCATTTCTTTCCCATTACACAGTCTTACATCTACCCATAAAAGTGACAATCCTCTGAAATATCACAAACACCTTTGAAGAGAAGCCATCTCCAGAGTAGATGAAATGGCAGCCGAGGCTCCAAATGAGGTGCTTAAGCAGCATGAGCCGCTACCGCCTATTGCCAAAATAGCACCCCCTTCACTGGTTCCAAAGAGCGTCTTTACCTCCATTTGTTCAAACGGCATTACCATTAGGCTGTCACCATGGCAACGTCTCAACGCTGGCCCGTTAACCGCATGGCAATAATGAAGCGCAGTGGTAGCTTTACTGACTGATTCGTCATTAATCTTAATGTGTGTCTGGCAGCTTCTCTGAGCGGAACAACAAATCACTGAGTGTGGGAGGAAGTTACAGCTTTTCATTCTAACTGCTGCTGCATGCTGTGACTGCTACACCCTGTGTGACATGTTGATAAGAAGATCAATCTTTGGGCCAATAGGGTAACAACTGATGTGGAAAACATTTTCCTGTCAGCTTTCCATATGAGTATACCTGCGGTCAGCATCTTTACAACAACACACGCCACGTCAATGAAACCTGCAAGTGAGCAAAGATCTCATTGCACTTAGAAATATGATTATAGCTCCTTAGTTCAAGCAGCCCCCTTTCTTTGAAATCCTGACAGGCCTCTGGGAGCCCAGGGTCCACATGACTAACGCCTTCCTGCTGAGTCATGAATCTTGAAAAGTTCACACATTTATCAAAGACTGATGTCAGGTATGCGATGGAAGATCCAAGATCAAGACTCTAGAATTGTATTTGAATGCATCAGATCAAAGGTTTTCAGGATTCTGTTTTGTTTATAACTTAAAAAAATGAAATGCAGGCATTGTGCTGACAGGGGAAACAGGAATAGGTCAACCAATATATATATATATTTTTGTTTTTCAACTGCTTCGTAATGGACAGCAGAAAGATAGGAGTGTGGACTTGGCCTTGACCCCCAAGCTGTGGCCCTGCTGGACCCTGAGAGAGCGTTAGTACCCACAGTGCCGAGCACTTTCCACAAGCCTTGTTCATTTGGATTTCAACACATTTTTTTTTTTAATCAAGTACACATTTGAGGTACTTGTACTTTACCCGAGTATTTTCATTTTATACAACTTTATACTTCTACTAAATTTTCAAAGCCAATTTTGTACTTTTTACTATTTATTTTACAGATTTAAAATGACTTTATAAATTCAGATTTCGAAAAACAGAACTTGGGAATAACCTTTAAAATTTGATTATTTGGTATATATCTTGCCTTTCAACAGAAATGGTTAACAGAAAAATAATTGGCAGCAATTTTGCTATGAAGTTATTTGTTAAAAATTATTTCCCAGTTCCAGTAAATTTTCTTAATCGTACTTAAATACATTTGACTTAAGTATGAGTCTTGATGCAGTACTTTGACTTGAAATTGAGTATTTTTACAGCACTTTTACTAAAGTAAAGATAATGATGACTTTTGACATCACTGACAACACTGGGGCAAAAAAGTATTTAGTCAGCCACCAATTGTGCAATTTCTCCCACTTCAAAAGATGAGAGAGGCCTGTAATTTTCATCCTAGGTATACCTCAACTATGAAAGAAAAAAAAAAATTTAAAAAAAAAATGCAGAAAATCACATTGTCTGATTTTTAAAGAATTTATTTGCAAATTATGGTGGAAAATAAGTATTTGGTCACCTACAAACAAACACGATTTCTGGCTCTCACAGACCTGTAACTTCTTCTTTAAGAGCCTCCTCTGTGCTCCACTTGTTAACTGTATTATTGGCACCCGTTTGAACTCGTTATCAGTACAAAAGACACCTGTCCACAACCTCAAACAGCCACACTCCAAACTCCACTATGGCCAAGACCAAAGAGCTGTCAAAGGACACCAGAAACAAAATTGTAGACCTGCAACAGGCTGGGAAGACTGAATCTGCAATAGGTAAGCAGCTTGGTGTGAGGAAATCAACTGTGGGAGCAATTATTAGAAAATGGAAGACATACAAGACCACTGATAATCTCCCTCGATCTGGGGCTCCACGCAAGATCTCACCCGTGGGGTCAAAATGATCATAAGAACGGTGAGCAAAAATCCCAGAACCACACGGGGCGACCTAGTCAATGATCTGCAAAGAGCTGGGAGCAAAGCACACAGGGGGATAGGGCTACCATCAGTAAGCACACACGCCGCCAGGGACTCAAATCCTGCAGTGGCCAGACGTGTCCCCCTGCTTAAGCCAGTACATGTCCAGGCCCGTCTGAAGTTTGCTAGAGAGCATTTAGATGATCCAGAAGAGGGTTGGGAGAATTTCATATGGTCAGATGAAACCAAAATAGAACTTTTTGGTAAAAACTCAACTAGACGTGTTTGGAGGAGAAAGAATGCTGAGTTGCATTCAAAGAACACCATACCTACTGTGAAACATGGGGGTGGAAACATCATGCTTTGGGGCTGTTTTTCTGCAAAGGGACCAGGACGACTGATCCGCGTAAAGGAAAGAATGTATCCATGTATCGTGAGATTTTGAGTGACAACCTCCTTCCATCAGCAAGGGCATTGAAGATGAAACGTGGCTTGGTCTTTCAGCATGACAATGATCCCAAACACACCGCCCGGGCAACAAAGGAGTGGCTTCGTAAGAAGCATTTCAAGGTCCTGGAGTGGCCTAGCCAGTCTCCAGATCTCAACCCCATAGAAAATCTTTGGAGGGAGTTGAAAGTCCGTGTTGCCCAGCGACAGCCCCAAAACATCACTGCTCTAGAGGAGATCTGCATGGAGGAATGGGCCAAAATACCAGCAACAGTGTGTGAAAACCTTGTGAAGACTTACAGAAAACGTTTGACCTCTGTCATTGCCAACAAAGGGTATATAACAAAGTATTGAGATGAACTTTTGTTATTGACCAAATACTTATTTTCCACCATCATTTGCAAATAAAGTCAGACAATGTGATTTTCTGGATTCTTTTCTTCTCATTTTGTCTCTCATAGTTGAGGTATACCTAGGATGAAAGTTACAGTCCTCTCTCATCTTTTTAAGTGGGAGAACTTGCACAATTGGTGGCTGACTAAATACTTTTTTGCTCCACTGTATCTATCACAATCCTTTGGTCATGTCAATTTCAACTACTAGGTGCTAACATTAGATTCATTGACAACAAAACCATATGAACGCTGAAAGAAATGGTTGATAAATAAACAAGGATAATTAATAGTCAACAGTTCAATAATATCATAATAATTTAAATAATTTATCAAGCAAAACATTGTCTGGCTCCAGCTTCTCAATTATTAGGGTTCATTGTTTCTCTTTGCTCTCCGTATGTGTACACTGAATGTCTGTGGGTTTACGAACAAAACATCATTAGGAAGATGGTGTTTGGGGGAAATGTGAAGCATTGTCTAAAACCCAGCTAATTATTGCAAATTGTCAGATTTTTTAGGCAGAAAAAAATGAAATATTTGATTAAAAACAGCCTTTATCACTAGCTGTAGTCACACTAGAGTCGCATCTTATGCTTGTAGTGGCTATTGATTAATATGAATGTTTTTTCGATTAATTGTTTAGTTGATCAAATGTGAAGAAAGTCTGAAAGAAATGCAATTCACAATATCGCCCACAATGAAGTCTTCCATGAGCTTCTTCTGTCTGACCAACAGTCATATACCCAAGGATGTTCAAATCATCGTCATACATGACAAAGAGAAGCAGCAAATCCTCTTATTTAATTGGCTGATTGTTTTGCAGTTTGTCAAGGAACTCAATGATCTATCGAGTCAAATCGTAGCAGTCCTTGAATATCAGAAAAAAAAGTGAATTAAAATACGACATTTTCAAGTCTCTTGTTTGTCCAACCAACGCTCTAGAACCAGATATTTCTGGTTTGTTCAAACAAATGACAAAGAAAAAACAGCAGCTCCTCACAATTAAGAGGTTTATTAATTCAATTTCTATTGTCTATTTATTTAAACCTGAAATAAAAAAATGGCACTACACCTCAACCTTCATCTGGACATAGGATTCTGAATCTATGCTATTATCATAATACTCGCTACCTACATTTGAGTTTGAAAGAAATAACCCTCTACAGTATGTGTTCAGCAGAGAAAACAAAGCACTGAATGCCGCAGGTACACTTTGCAAAACACTTTGACTTCTCACAAATTATTTCATGGCTTTGTTGATATTCAATACTGATAGGCCGTAGAAAGCTGTAATTGACCAATCAGTTCTTCATAGTAGAACGCTGCGATGGATAGCATAACTCTGTATGCACTGACAAACTGAAACGTTGACTTTAATTAAATATGTCACCAAATAACTGTATTAGGTTGCTTGAAAGCAATAACATTAAGTTGAACCCTTATATTTTTACTGCCATTTAAACTTAATATTATTGCTTTCAACTAACCTAATGTTTATGTGACATACAGTACATTTAATTAAAGTCAGTTTTTTCAGTGAGGGTCATTTAAAAATGATGACCTGCTCCCTTTACATTATCCCTCACAAAACACCTGAACTTAAAATAATATGATATGAATGTCAAATAATCTAAGGGTAATAAAAAAGGACAATTTTATCTTAAAATACTTTGTTCTCAATCAGGTGGAGAAAAAGTGGACTTTAAAGTACTTTGTTTGTGCCCTTGGGGAAATCATTTCTTCATTGTTATTTCCTCCAGTATTTGTCTCTGATCTATAACAACACTTAAGCAGCTCAACTATATACACTTAAGAACATCTGAAGAGACAAAAGAGCAGGAAGCACTTTGTCACCCAGACTTCACACACTGGAGAGATCTCCTGTGTCATGGCGTGAGACTTATGAAGGTTAGGTATTCTCCTGCTGGGCGTAAGGTTCTGCTCTTCAGCCCCACATCACATCTATCAGGACTGGACCACAACAGGTGGAGGGAAGAGGGGGCAGAACCAAACCTCATCTGGTCTGTTGTGTTCAAAGACTTTTAAAGATCTCCTATCATGCTATTTTTAGGCATATATTATGGGTCTCAGATATATACAAATATAAAAAAAACATGTCTATGATGTGTTTTGCTCAAAATACCAAACAGATCATGCATTTCAGACATCCCTCATATCGCTCTGTTTCAGCCCTGTTACTAAAGTGCTGATTCTGGGTCAGTAGCTGCTGGCCCCGCCCCCTTTGGAACATGCAGGCACACTGTGAGCTCCGGCAGATACAGCTAAACGCTGCCTTGATGAAACGCCATATCATGTTCCAAACCACATCAAGGATTATTTCTGAAACAGTATGGAGCTCAAACTCTTTTTCTATTTCAGTTTCTTTTACTGTTTCCTGCTTCTTTACACATTCTGTCTCCAGTACATCGTTAGCTCTGAGTGTTAGCGGTGCTTGCTAATGTAAACAAAGACTATATTACGTCCAAAACACGTTGCGCATTGTTTCCGATAGGGCCGTGGGTGTAAAGCCAGTAGGGCTGTACCCGAATATTCGTTCGTTGGAGTACTATTCAGGTTTCAATTTCGTTATTCGGATATTCGTTTTTTTCCCCGTTTTTTTTTCAAATTGAATTTATTGAAATCTCCAATATCAACGTAGGAGCTTGTGCCTCTTCGGGGGGTGCTAACACTTAACCATAAACTTTATTGTTTACTTTCTCCGTCTTTATATGTAGATATTGCTTTTCTCCGTTAATCTCCGCTCTTTTTGTCCGTCACGTTTTTTCCATAGCAACAACAACTTCCTTTCAACTGCGCTAACTCTCCTTCAAAATGTCCATAAATAGGAAGCCAAGCCAAATTACACTTAAGACATATAGCCTACAATTGCAACGAAAGTAACACACACAATGCGATATCCTTGCGATACAAATTGGGTTACATTAACAAATAACTATAAAACAACAATACTGTAGAATAACAAAATGAATGCTGTGAATACACCGAAATACACGTGTTGAAGCGGTTCGCTGCTGATTACTACGCCCCTCCTATCAGCAGATAGGAGTTTGATGTATACTCAGCTTCAAGGCAGCGGGGTGCATTAATGCATTATGGGTCCAAGTTTATGTATGAAACGTCTCAAAACATTTCTTCTTTTAAAACGCATCACAGTCCATCATTTTTAAACTGATGATTCATTAAAGTCATATCTGTATTTGACACATTCTGACTTCAGACCCTTCAGGGGTTTCCACCTTCTCAGAAATATCAGATGTTGAAAAAATAAATCACGTTGGAGAATGTTGCCTTTATATCTACGACGCCAAAGTTTGAAAATACAGTAAGAGTCTAGTGATCTTTTATGGTTCATGGCAAACATACTTTAGCCAGTGTTTTGTAAAGAGAAGGATCTGTGTTGCTGGCCTCCTGCAGATAAAGCACTATGGAGAGTCATTGCATTTCATATGATGATAAGATTTAAGAAAAAATAGCAAAAGATTATCATTATCTTAAGCAAATAAGGATTTGTTCTCATTTGCAGAGCTTTTTATATCTTCCATTATCTTGGGATTATCTTACTCAACAAATGTTGTAAACAACAATTGTAAAAGAAAGGATCAATTGTATGTAAAACAGGCATTTTTGTATTTTCTGTATTTATATTGCGATTAAGGTCATGTATTCCCTGATTGAATCTTGGCATTGTGATAAATGATTACTAATCATAGGAAAATATGACAACATATACAAAGACAACATAACTCTTCACTAAAGTGATCTAATGTTTTTATATTAGGTAAGAAACTCATGGATACAGTTCGAGCCAAAACACTGGATGAATTGAGAGCAGATTGTTGGATATGACAATAAATATTGTTTATATAGCTGTTGCTAGTGGTGGTCATACTGACTTGTATTTCTCACTAATGTACACTGTATTGGTCCTAATCTACATAAGGAAAAAAACAGAGAGAGTTAGCCACAATATTATTTCATAGGGTGAAGTCTATAAATCAAATGTTTATGTGAAACCTGACTCCTATATAATCACATGTGGAGCAACAAGAGGAATTAACCTTGGACTGATGCCAAGCGTTCGTCTCATAAACAAAGCCCTTAAACTTACAAAAGGCTGAAGGGGGGTCAAAAATCCTGAAGCAGAACATATGATGTTTGATCCCTTCCAGGCCAGATGCTGCACTAGGACTCCTTCACGGGACACACACCCTGCATGATGGTCTGCAGAGGCCCTTACACACTGAGGGTCTTTAGGACAGAAACATGAGCAGTGATTGGCTGTCGCTCCGGAGACACGGCAGAGTGAGAAACAGCTACTGAAGCTGACTCAGAGCTTCAGAAACCAGACAGCTGGCTTTACAAATCTGACCGAGGAAGAAATGTTGGACCAAATTCACAGATGTGACTTCATCTCTGCACACCAACCAATCAGAATACAGCATGAGATCACTCAGAATACACTGATTAAAGAAATGCCCATACACATATTGATTCAGATGTCTGTCATTGCACATACATATTATTTATCATCATTCAAAGCAGCAGTTATTCATCCATAATTCAATGAATCGATCAAAAGAGAACTGATCTACAACTATTTTGATACAAACTATTTCAATATGTTTTCAGGCCAACAAGCTGAGAGGTTGCTGTGTTCGGCTGCTCAGATGTCAGGGTTTGAGGTTCGACATGTCTAAAACTGGACACAGCATGCAATAACCGGCAATGTTGGCATTATCGCACAATGTTTCAGTAGCTTTAGTAGCCTATGGGTGCATCGCAGAGCATGTTGGGAGACTGCACACGTTCATAATGCATAGTCTGAGTCTAACCTTACTCTTCCCATTTTGCAATATGCCTGTTTCAGAATCACTGGCATGTTTGTGCTTGCAACCAACCAAAACCAACACACATCATACCCATCAATGATTTCCTTCACAGGACCCAAATCAAGCCGTCCTCACATAAGGGTTCGTCTGACTCATCAAATGTTTCAAACCAACTCATACATTCCAAAGGACATATAGAAGAAACTGTAAGATGTCAGTTGTCAAACAGACAACAAAACACAATTGCATGCATTGGTGCAAAAATATTTCCAATGTTCCATTTCCATATTCTCAGTCACACATTAAGTTATGTTATTTGCCAGTATTTGTGACAAATGATTTGCAACCGGACAACATGCACAGCTATTGCTGCTCATAGATTTCAAAACGACTCTCTTCTAGGAAATGCATTCTTTTCTACATGAGCACTGTGGATGCCCAATACCTATTTCTGTTATAAAATCGGAAACCAAGCTGCCTGGTAGAAATAGTAGAAGGTGTAACATCCCAAGGGACCAATACAGCAGGAATAAAAGGTGTCTTACCTCTTTTTGGTTTGGAGAAGCTTTCGTGCAGGTGAAAAACCACTTTCTCCACAAAGTGCTGGATGTTGCTCTGCTCCGGGCCACGGACAAACACCATCCAGTCGTGGGTGAAGCCTTCCACGGTGGGTTTCTTCCTGACCTGGGCACGGTGACCGAGTTCTAGTTTCACCTGAACAGCACCCTGAGAAATCAAAACCATGCTGGGCTATTACTCAAATCCAGAAAAGTACACACAAAAGATGCACACTATTACGCATGTTGGACAGTATGTAAGAATTTGTAGCCCAGAATCTTTTCGATGAAAGATTAAAACCCTATCAGCGGGGTTCAAATCAACACTTCTATGAATTGATGCTGCTTTCACTTTTCCAGAATATCATACAGTCAGTGGCCTGCATGTGTTCCTCCTGCAGGGGAATGTCATTCTAACTCCATTTCATCTGATCATTCAATTACATTTTAAGACCCTACACAAAAAAACACACCTGCATGAGCATGCTCTTTAATTATAGGCTTTGGCATACATTAACACAAAGGTGGGAATTCATTAAGTACATTTACTCAAGTACTGTTCTTAAGTAACATTTTGAGATACTACATTGCATTCTACTTTTTACTTTTTTGAGGTAAATGGTGTACTTTTACTCCACTACATGTATTTAATACCTTTAGTTACTTTACAGATGTGGATGAATTATGTGAAATATAATCAAGTGTTAAATCAGACTGTAGTTCCACCTGGAGTAAAGTCACAAGCTACCCTGCAGTATACAAAGTCATTCAAACTAGCTGCACCTTTGAGCTTTGAGAACACTTTAATTATCAATCATTATAAAACATATCATATATATTATTCTGAAATGGACCAATCTGCACAATGACTGCTTTTACTTTTGGTACTTTAACTATATTTTGATGATTATACTATTCTACTTTTAGTTGAGTAACATTTAGAATGCAGGACTTGTACTTGTACAGAGTATTCATACTCTCTGTTACTTTTGATCTGAGTACTTTCCCTCTGTCTGCATGTCTTCCTCCTGCAGGAGAACCTCATGCAGACTCCATCCAACAATCTGATCAATTAATTACATTTGTTTTGCATGAGCATGCCGTTTGATTATAAGCTTAAGCATACATTTACATATGTAATATATAAACCACTCATTAAATAGCCTAGTTACCATTTCGAAAATCTTCATATTTGTTAAAATTGCTCCCGAAGTTTTCTACAAAGTGGTAAAGTGACCGTTACATGTGTAACATTATGCCGAATTGTAGGACGGACTGTAACCCCAATTGGAAAATGCTTTTAGGAAATTATCAAACGTATTTCTGCAGGTAAGGAGCAGCACATTAAACTGGCAGGTTTCTGCATTACACTGGTCATTCAGCACGCAGTGGCTCTTGCTAGCTGCAGGGCTTAAATCCTCGTTCCGGAGTAAAACCACAGACTCCTCCGGGGAGACCAAACAGCAAAATGTCCAAAAAAGATGCTCCAATGGTACCGGGCTGAGAAGCTAATCTCCCGACTGGTTACTCACCGAGTTGGCCATCCTGGAGGCCCCGTGTTACTGTTATTTCATGGAGAATGAGTTCTAAATGAGAGCAGAGGTGAGTACAGTGTGACTGTGACGGCGGACATGGTATCTCCTGACTGAAGGCACACTCAAGACTTGCAAAGCATTGCCGGCTGTCAATTAACGAGAATAACCGGCAGCACTTCTGCTGTGGACTTTCAAAATAAAACCCCTGCAGTGCGGCCCTTCTCAGTGTGCCGCCCTAAATATCATAACAAGATCTTTGAAGCTGTTCTTCCATTTCTCCGTGAAGGGACATGGTGTTTGTATTTTATTTACTCTAGTCTAGATATGGATCTTGTAGCTGCATGTGAAACGGCTGTAATATAAAATCTGCTCTTTGCCCATGTCTATCAGGGACTGCTCTCAAACACACTGGTAGACAAAGATATGAATCTGCTAACAGAACCAGTTGTGGTTAGGAGGATCATATACTTCACAAAACGGTTTATATTCTTTATTGCTATCCCCTCTGAATTTTGTTTAACGACACCAACAACAGAAATCAACATTAAGTACAACTTTATTACCTGACAATCTATCCAATAAATAATATTATTTTCTTCTGTCGATTATTTAGGTAAGCCTAGGTAGGTAGGTAGGTAGGTAGGTAGGTAGGTAGGTACTTTATTCGTCCCAAATTGGGATGAAATTGTAATCTTTATTGGTGGAAGCAAGTATAAACATAATGAAAAAATATTTAAAATGTATTCAGTTTATTAAGTGTAATTGCAAAGGGGTTGTAATTACAAACATGATGCTCTAAATGTTGGGAATGGGAAGGAGTTCCTTTTTTAATCTGGTGGGCAATGTATTTATCTATTATTGTAAGCCATATTTGGTTGAATTGATAAATGTTGCTTCTTAAAAAGTTCCCAATGTGCCTACAGAATACAGCAACTTCACATCACAGTTTGTTACAGTGTAGTGTGAGAACGTGGGAAGACTGGTTGTCTGCTATTCTCAATACTTAATCATCAGATTGAGTGAGTAAAGCCATTCATCGGCCCCTAGGTGTTTCATGTTAAAGGGGCAAACCTGTAAAACAGAAAACAGGTTGTTTGGCCTTGTTTGCTGGTCTGCTGTGCTATAACGTTTATTTACAATAAATGGTATTCATGTCATGTGACACATATGGATCTTGTAGCTGCATATGTGAAACGGCTGTAATATAAAATCTGCTCTTTGCCCACGTCTATCAAGGACTGCTTTGAAACACACTGGTAGATAAAGATATGAATCTGCTAACAGAACCAGTTGTGGTTAGGAGGATCACAGGTTTATATTCTTTATTGCTATCCCCTCTGAATTGTGTTTGACAACACCAACAACAGAAATCAACATTAAGTACAACTTTATTACCTGACAATCTATTCAATAAATAATATTATTTTCTTCTGTCGATAATTTTTTCATTATTTTATATTGTATTTTAAATGTTGCTGTTTCCGGTATTTCCTTGCGTCAATTCGGCAAAATGAACGATGCTGAGTTGGAAAGCGCACGCGCAGTTTGGTGTACACGCTGGGGCTTCAGACAGAGCACGAGACGGGAAGAGCCAATAAGTGAAGAGCAGACACACAGTCCTCCAATGAGGTGGGAAGAACTATCCTGTAATTATGTTGCATTCATGTCCCAAGGGAAAACCGGCAAATAAAGCATGTTTAGCAGTGTTAACGAGATGTTTCCGTTTAAAGCAGTCAAACACCCACACCGTGCAAATTGTGGGATTTAAATTGTACATTTGGCAACACCTGACTTTCAACAAAGAAAGCTGAAACATAACTTTTACAAGATTCTTTTACACAAAGACTGTCATTTTTATAGGAAACATTTATCAGGGTGATTCTAGGGTTAACTTCACATTATTCTGACTTTCTTCATGTTTTGTAACGAGCCTCTTACTTTTAAACTTCACATCTTTAAGCTTTAGGGGCAGCAGCAACCAGAAACCCCCAAAATCTTTGTAATGGGAATTTAAAAATAACCATTGTATACTGTAGAACTAGCCTATATTGTTACCATCTGATCAGGTCACCCTTAATGTGACAGGAGTAACCTTAGAGATAAACTTCTCAATAGTGATAACACTTTTATTTTAATATGGGTAGCAATTAACCCCCTTGGGAACAGATGATGAGTACCATAGAATGAATATGGACGACATTACAGCTCCTGAGAGGAGCAGCCACCAGAGCTGGGAGAAGTATACTCAGATCTTGTACTTGAGTACAAGTAGAAGTATCAGAGTGTAATACTCTGTTGTGAGTAAAAGTCCTGCATTCAAAATGTTACTCAAGTAAAAGTAGAAAAGTATTAGCACTAAATATACTTACCAAGTACCAAGAGTAAAAGTAGCCATTGTGCAGATTGGTCCATTTCAGAATAATATAATATGATATGTTTTATAATGATTGATCATGAAAGTGTTCTCAAAGCTGGTAAAGGTGCAGCTAGTTTGAATGACTTTGTATACTGCAGGGTAGCTTGTGGATTTACTCCATGTGGAACTAAAGTCTGATTCAACACTTGATTATATTTCACATCATTCATCCACATCTGTAAAGTAACTAAAGGTATTAAATACATGTAGTGGAGTAAAAGTACACCATTTACCTCTGAATTGTAACGGAATAGAAGTAGCAAAACATGGAAATACTCAATTAAAGTACAAGTACCTAAGGGGACAGTAGCCTACTTGAGTAAATGGAGCCTACTTAGTTATTTTACACCACTGCTCAGTCCTCATGTCTCACTCTTTTCAAATATAATTATAATTCACTTTAAGAGGGAATTATTAAACCAGTTGTCAGCACTGAATACAAGCTCTGGTTTACACATCTATCTGCAGACATGCTATTCAAAGCTTCTTCTTCAACGATTGTTACACAGCGGCTGTTACGCCGTGCTGTAGTTTTTATAGTTCGCGTTTTGTGTGACAGTCGCTCTCTGTCAGTTTTGGTCCTCCATCCTCGCCGTAGTTGCATGTCAGTTTGCGGGAGGCTGGATCTGCATGAATGGGGTAAAGTTCTGCAAGCAACATGAATAACTTTTATTTACTTAAACTCATCCTCTAATATGAAGTTACCCAGGAATCACAGTGGCTTTATTAACACGAAAGCATGGCTAGTTGGTTAGCTAAGTGTTTGTGTAGATAACTCCATGTAGCTGTTATTAGCCTGTTCAGCTAGCTATTACTTATGTTGCGAGCTTCTGGGTAGTATTTTAATTTACTTTAATTATAAAGTAGCCTGTTGTCTAACATTTGTTTGTGCTATAGTTTTCTTAAGTGACTTCTTGTGTTGTATGTATGAATCGGATCAGCACCAGGATGACTAGCATAAGAAAGCGCGCTACATTGAACCTCTTTGAAAAATCCCACAATTTTATTTTCACTAGCCTTTTAGTAAAGACTGTTAATCTGAAACCCGCAACTAAGAGCACTGTCCTACAGAGCAGAGAGCACCCTTTAATTCGGTTTAACTATAATCTATCAAACATCACGGATTATACAAAAACAATCACTATTTTGCTGCCAAAATACACCATGGGCTGCAGCAGTGCAGTCAAACACCGGCTGGGCTTTATGGGAAACAGAGGAGAAGTACTCAGATCTTGTACTTAAGTAAAAGTAGAAATACCAGAGTGTATGAATACTCTGTTAGTAAAAGTCCTGCAATCAAAAATGTTACTCAATTAAAAGTATTAAAGTACTTTTGTACTTTTACTAAAGTAGAAACATATTAGTATCAACATATTGTCATTCTGCAGAGTGGTCAATTCAGAATAATATATATATGTTTTGATTATAAATATTGATGCATTAAAATGTTATCAAAGCCCGTAAAGGTGGAACACATTTTAATTATTTGTATTTACTTCTGGGTAGCATGTGAATTTGTGTTTGAAATTATATATCACATCATGTTAATGAAATTGAAAACGTATTTGTGTATGCGTCCCATGTGTTGGATACGCTTTAAATGTATTTGTTTTTTCCTTGGCCCATGCTTTACCCTTGCATAAAGTTGAATGTGTTGATTGATGGTATTTGGAGCATCTGTTCATAATTAAATCTCCACAGGGTGGCTTTGATTAATCAGGTTTGAAATATGTCATTTTGTTTGTGGTGCTTCCAGGGTTGAAGGCCACGTGTCTGTCTGGCATGTGCAGAGTGCAGCAGAGAGTCCCACAGTCAAGCCTGTGGGTGGTTTCTAAAGCTCTGTTGGCTCAATACGGTTCCTGCTTTGTCCTCTCTTCTATTGCTAATGCAGAGCTAGCAGTACAGGCCAGCCTATATTGTTTTGCTGTCCGGTACAAACTCTGTAGAAACAACTGGACCGCTTTGTGTACAAACATTGTTTTAGGTTTAGCTGACAATTGAGGCTCTTTTAGGGTTATGAATAGTTTTTAGTTAAATATTGACAGTCTTTAAATTACTGAAAAGGCCAGCTATTTCCAAACTATAGCGGTCCTCTAAACCATGAAGGGAGTTGTTTTATTTTTTCACCTAAAACACCTTCACACCTTGTCAAACGCTTAAAGACTCATTAAAGAATGTAAGAAATAAAAGCATTGACATTCAGATATTTCATGATCAGCAACCACGTAGTCTAAAAACATCGGTTAATAAGCACACGACAGAGATAGTGTCAGTTTTTTTTGCGTAGTAGCAGGTGCTGCTCACTTACCTGTCTGTGAAGCAGAGAGTGTGTGTGGAGCGTACAGCAGCAGCAGTGTGTGTGTGGAGCGTACAGCACGGTGGGGGACAGTTCAGCAGGGCAGGCTGACTTATCAGTTAGATAACAGCCAGGGGGGGGTTGGGTTTGGGGTCTGTTTTACATAAATTACATTTATTATACCAACACATTTCACAAAACTGTATTAAGTTAGTTGAAAACAATAATGTTAAGTTGAACCCAATATTATTTCTTTCAACTAACCTAATGTAGTATATACTTAATTAAAGTCAACTTTTCAGTTTTTTAAGTGTGACTAAAATGTTCCCAGTCAATTAAGTATTTCTGATTCTGATAATCTGACCATACAGATTTCTGATCAATAATCATCAGTTATGGAGATATAATGACCTAGTGGGTATAGAGAAATAATAAGAAATTGAAAATGACATCACTTACTGTAATGCAACCTTTAAATCCAGGAAAAGTCAACAATTATGCCATATAACAATATCCATAATCTGACCCCATGTCTGTCTCGTATCAGTCAGTCAGTGAGTGTTGGTCTGCTGACGACTTCTGAATAATTGAATGAAAATGATGTCAGGGCCACAAGCCAATAAATAGAAAACACATGGCAGGGTTCAGGTTTCAGAGGATGGGTGCTGCAGACCTCCATTGATGCTCCGCAGCAACAGGTGGCTGCACCACTCTGCTTCTGTTTCAAAGGCTGACTCCACG
This sequence comes from Notothenia coriiceps, assembly GCF_000735185.1. Taxonomy (NCBI): domain Eukaryota; kingdom Metazoa; phylum Chordata; class Actinopteri; order Perciformes; family Nototheniidae; genus Notothenia; species Notothenia coriiceps. The sequence continues at coordinate 4,465 of NW_011340391.1, read as the reverse complement.
ATATGTGATATTCTTGATTTAAGTAAAAAGGTAGCACGGAGCCCTCCTGGGATTCTAACACTGGTTACTGTCATTCAGCTGTGTTCATATATTCTGATGGAGTTTCTGCTCTCAGGCGCGACCCGCAGGTATGATGGAGGGTCTGAAGATACGCTTTGATTTCCCCAGCCCTGTCATACAAGCCCAGGTAAGTCACTGGCTGTTTCTCAATCGCGAGTACACCTGCTGCAGAGCAACTATTTCAAGTATACTACGTCATACAGTGGCGCCGAAGGACTGTTTAAATGCATGTTAAAAGCCCAGCATTCTGCCCCACTCTATGACGTAGCATACTTGAAATAGTTGCTCTGCAGCAGGTGTACTCGCGATTGAGAAACGGCCACTGAGTACGTTATCTGTGAGTGTATACGTATATACAGTACCAGTCATGAGTTTGGACACACCTTCTCATTCAATGGTTTTTGTTTATTTTAACTTTTGTTCTACTTTGTAGATTAATACAGAAGACATCAAAACTGTGAAAGAACACATATGAAATTATCTAGTTAAAAAAATCCAGAATATGATTTATATTTGATATTCTTCAAAGTAGCCCCGTTTTGCCTTGATGACAGCTATGCTCACTCAACATCATCTGGACTGGTTTTCAATTAACACGTCAGGAGTACATTTGTGGAATGACTTGCCTATTGAATGTGTTTGAGACCATCAGTTGGTAGGGATAGTGCACAGTGGAAAGCCCTATTTGACCACTGTTGTAATCCATATTATGGCAAGAACCACTCAACTCTCCCCCGGGAGAGGAAGACCAAAAGACACCTCTGCTGCAGAGGATAAATACATAAGAGTTACCAGACTCAGAAACCGCAAATGAAATTAAAATAGAAGATGACCTTTTTTCTCCCCAGACGGTGAGAACTCTTGTTGCTGCTGTGCTGAAGGAGAAAGGCTCCAATGGGCCGATCACACAGTCCTCTCCTCAGGTGAGCTCCAGAACCATTTCAGTCTGTGGCTTATGACCTTATGAAATATCTTCCCATCCCTTTTCTAAAAACTGTGATTGTTTCATTTGTTGGAGTTGCTGCCTAATTATGTAGCATTTCTATAAACAGCTTACATTAAAACAACAACTTTTCAGCTTTACTCCCCAAACATGGTAATATTGTTGGTGCTGCTGGATGGATTTGTGTTTTCCTCAGAGCAAATCCCAACAACACAGAGCAAATCCCCCCACGCCCCCCTTATTTTGGTGATGGCAGTCAATTTTACTGGTCTTTTTTAACTGCTCTTGCATTAACACAAAAACTATTAAAAATCGCCAAATGTTATCAAACAACAAAGTCTTCGTGTACTGGTGGTATACATGAATAACTGCAGTGCAAATACAAAGAATAAACACTGAAAATGTATTCCAAAATGAACATGTTGTTGATTTGGTTGTGTTCTCTCTGATGGATGAACACAATCTAGGGTTACCCATTCATTTCCAATGGCGCTCATCTTTGACCAGGAACACCATAGGTATAGTTTACTAACCCACAACAAATTCAATGAAAGGTGTGATAGGCAGTTTAATACGTTTAAATGCCTACTGTGAAGGATATCATAAGGGCTTGAAACAATCAAATGTAAAACAAGATATTTATGAAAGTAGTAACTCGGTCAGATTTGTCCCGAACACGACAGGAGGGTTATAGGCTAGATCTGGATCTATTTCTTAAGTTGTGTGTGTGTGTTTCAGGGTCCGGCTCTGGAGGCTCTGTGGCAGCAGTGCTGCAGTGACGACTCTCTGGTGCGCTCCTCCTGCTGCGACGCCGTGTTCCTGCTGGTGGAGCAGCATTATGCAGAGCTGCAGCACGTCCTCCACAGCGTGCTCAACCTGCTTCCCTCCGCCAGGTACAGTCACACCTCTCACCTGGGCTCAGAGGCACCTTAAAGTAGACTGTACACAGGGTTAATGTCAATATGTTTCAGGACAAAGTTTCAGTAACCCTTTACTGAATCTAACTTTCCTTGTACATCTTAGCAAAAGCATTTATTTATTTGTGTAAGCGGGTGATACAAACCATGTACATCACATTCAAATTCACAAAGTTATGATGTATAAAGCAAATGCTGACTAAATCCCCATTTCCATCCCACCACTCACTAACCGGTTAACAAGTTACACTGTACATAAGTCCTGGATTCATAATAATAAAATAGAAATGTAGTTCATCAGCAATGGAGAAGAACAAGTGTGTGCAGTAATGATTGTTGGTTAAGTTTGAAATGAAAGAAAGTTCTACTTTTATGTGTGTCCATAAAATGTTCCCAGGAGTACCCTCATCATTCTCACTCTCAGCTAGTCAGCAGAATCTCGTAGGATGCAGCCGTGGTATTGACCCATTCCTTCAAAATCTGGAGACTTGTCTATTTTACAATGTCTTAGGATAATCCTGGACGCTGTTATCAAACCAACCATGATAACAGAAAATAACCTTTTTGTAATATGCACTGAAAAAACGAAACATTTAATTTTAAAATGGGACTACATCTACAGGAAGTGACTGAATAAACTCTGGCAGACAGAGTGTACTGGTTCTTTGATCAAGTACGGCATCTTTATACAGAAGCATAATTCAGCCCTCAGTAAATGGACACTCCCACAGTGTCCTTGCCCCCTCTGCTGACTGTGATCCATTAACCCCCCCCCCTGCATCCCCATCAGAGAAGGAGGATAAAGTCTTACTGCAAAGTGACCTTTTCTGTTCTCCATAATATGACTCGTCGTAAATGGGATTTGTTGGGTCGGCATTTTGAATGACCTTTTGCCAATGGTTGGTAGGACAATAAATAATTCGCCATAATCCTTTTTACACGCCAAAATACTGGACCGTATATCTGCACTGCACCATCAATATGTTGATATGAACAATACATATAGTGACTATGTGGAATGGGAAAGAGGTATTGAGGAATCCACAGAATACGATCTGTTTCCCTCACTGCTATGAATGTTTCAAGCATCTTTTCAGTTCATGTTTTATGTTTCAGGCCCACAATAATACTCCTGAAGGTCTGTGGCCGTTCTCCTATTACCCCATTTGTTGTGAATAATCTAATTATAAAACCCTAATGGAAGTGTCAACTCTAGCATAACTCTAGGGAGACTTTTTACTATTAAATATACCCAGCACCTTTCTGTCATCATGATGCTTCCTAAGCTAGCAATACAGTCTCATGTGAGCTGAAACAGAACAGACTGCTCCACACCATAATGATGACAAACATTTTCCATGTTCTTTCCCTGACATTTGAAACACATACTCTTACTTACAGGGGAAGAATTGGGTGGTGCTGGGGGAAAAAGCAATGGAATTCTTCCATTGGATTTTGGAATAAAGCAGAAATGAAGTTCTGTGGCAAACACACATTCATGATTCTTACAGGACAGGACAGGTTCATCTCCCCATATCAACACTCCTTTCATGTTTTCTTTAGCGTACATGCAATAGGCAGATAAAAAAATCTAACGTAATCTAACAAACATCGTCAAACTAAAGGCGGACCGTTTGGCGTGAGGTTTTTTTGTCTCTTTTAGACACTTGTTAGCTACTGGACACAACGCACAAACTATGGACATTCACAAGTGGGATATTTACTGACGTTGTGGAACGAAATGTGTTTCATCTTGTGTTAACCTCAGACTTGATTTTAGGCATCTAATCAAAATCTTCCAAAATGTGTTGACTATGAAACAAGGGAACCAAACGTGCTAAAATGCCAACTCATTTCCAGAGTTGAGGACTCATTCCTGCACCACTCTATACTAGGGTTACAAAGGGGCGGAAACTTTCCGGTAAATTTCCGGAAAGTCCCCATGGGAAGTTAAGCAGGGGAATTTTGGAAATATTCGATGCAAAATTAAACAAAAAACAGGGCATTTCAACACATTTTTTTTTTTTTTTAAGTAGAATAGAACACGTTTTAATTATTTTATTGAACAATTATTTGTTTCATTGAAGAACGAAAACAGGAATGTTGAGTTAAATATTACTCATCCCCCCCAACCCCACTCATTAAAAAATGATCAAAAATATACCCCCCATCCAAAAATCCCCACAAAGTCCCATTCAAAATGTTAAATGAAAAGATGTGGCTTCATTTTTCTTGTGCTTTGGGCTCAAAAGTGTGATCCAGTCTTCTCGAAATCGTCTGTGCATGTGATGGAGGAATGCACAGTGCCTGTAGGGGGTGTGGTCTCAATAGCCATGCAGTAAGCAGTGTGCTATGGCATGGATATTCAAGTGTAGTTGAATGGCATCTGTTTGTTTTAGTCAAGATTATGCTAAAATATACTTTCCCCAACTATATTTAAGTTCCCTATGAAGAGCCAACCTTCAATTTTGAAAATTCCCAGTTAATTCCCGTGGAAAGTTTCCATCTTTGAAAATTCCCGGAATTTTGCAACCTAATCTATACC
>NW_011340390.1:0-9112 GCF_000735185.1 Notothenia coriiceps | reverse complement strand
AGAATGTCATATGGTCAGATGAAACCAAAATATAACTCTTTTGGTAAAAACTCAACTAGACGTGTTTGGAGGAGAAAGAATGCTGAGTTGCATCCAAAGAACACCATACCTACTGTGAAACATGGGGGTGGAAACATCATGCTTTGGGGCTGTTTTTCTGCAAAGGGACCGGACGACTGATCCGTGTAAAGGAAAGAATGAATGGGGCCATGTATCGTGAGATTTTGAGTGACAACCTCCTTCCATCAGCAAGGGCATTGAAGATGAAACGTGGCTGGGTCTTTCAGCATGACAATGATCCCAAACACACCGCCCGAGCAACGAAGGAGTGGCTTCGTAAGAAGTATTTCAAGGTCCTGGAGTGGCCTAGCCAGTCTCCAGATCTCAACCCCATAGAAAATCTTTGGAGGAAGTTGAAAGTCCGTGTTGCCCAGCGACAGCCCCAAAACATCACTGCTCTAGAGGAGATCTGCATGGAGGAATGGGTCAAAAATACCAGCAACAGTGTGTGAAAACCTTGTGAAGACTTAGTGAAAACGTTTGACCTCTGTCATTGCCAACAAAGGGTATATAACAAAGTATTGAGATTAACTTTTGTTATTGACCAAATACTTATTTTTCAACATCATTTGCAAATAAATTCTTTAAAAATCAGACAATGTGATTTTCTGGATTTTTTTTCTTCTCATTTTGTCTCTCATAGTTGAGTATACCTAGGATGAAAATTACAGGCCTCTCTCATATTTTTAAGTGGGAGAACTTGCACAATTGGTGGCTGACTAAATACTTTTTTGCCCCACTGTATGTGAAAGTGCACAGATACACACAGAAGTGACACTCCACTTGGTTTCTAGTGTCAAGTGAACACTCCATTTCCTTCTGCATGTGAGCCGTGAAAGCCCTCTGAGGCAATTATGTTATAAAAAGAGGCTGTGGTGTGGTGAACTGACTCTACAGGGAGTGTGATCGGTACCAACTGCTACTTAACACTTGGAGAGACACTTTACAAGAACAGTTGTGGTGGTGTGTATTTGTCAAGATCACTGTTAGCTGTTAACGGGGCTTTGTTCTGGTCTCTGTACTGGCTTTAAAGTGAATTAAGTGAGCTGTTTGCAAATGTGTGTGCGCCTGTCACAGGTACTTACTGCACAGACTTGGAGGACTGGGACCTGAACTTGCTGAACTCGCCTGGAGCGGTCCACTCTGTACCGAGCTGCAACACACAAGAAAAGAGACACAGATCAGAGAGGGTGTGAGAGAAAGAGAGGGGGACACGAGCAGCACAGGACAGGTACAGTGTGAAACAGTATTCCTATGAAAAAATTCATCTTAGAAATCAACTTTGTGAGATAGAAAAACACAACTTTGACTGAATTTTTAGGCATCAGAAGGGCCCTGTGTGTCTGTGTTTTCCCTGACTAAGAATAAACTGCATTTCAAGATTTATTGTGAGAAACAAAGCAATTCTACATCAAAAATCAGACTTATAGCCACCCCGCCCCCCATATAGACAAAGTGGAATGATCCTTTGTTTCATAATTACATTTTCCCACCATTATGATGATTTGACTGTAAGATTGGCAATTCAATCAGGCTCTGTAGATCCAATTGTCGAATAAAAGTGACTCTGATTCATTCCCTGGTTATGATAGCACACTAAATGAAGCATAACAGGAAAACAAGGCAAAAAGACCCAGAGGCAACAGGCAGAGTCAACGAGAAGGCTAAGCAGAGACATGAGCTAAAAGCTGCAAAAAGAGAGACATTTGGATCCATTCCATGCCAATACTGGGTCTAAGAAGCCGGCTCATCCTGACTCCCGGGGCTCCGGTTTAAGCCCTGTGGTAGAATCAGTACCCATTCATTTCCTCAGCAAGCCAACGCCACTAATTATGGCCCCTGCTGCGGCTGATCCATAATGAAGGAGCAGGCTAAGATCATAGCGGGCATTCCTTTAATTGTTTTTGCTGGACACGCTTCTGAGTTTGAATCCCGGTCAGAACACATTGTGCTGCGCTGTGTCAACACATCACAAGAGCCTTTCAGCTTGTAAATGGCTGCTGATCCTCACTCTGGGTATACTCTGTGCAGCACACACACTAACTCCCACCTACAAGATAATCACACACACACATTTGAAATTGCAATTATACAATAGCACCTCTGATCACATTTGGTGGCATGAGAAGAAAACCTAAAAAAAGGGCACTAATGTCTGTCCAAAAGCACCAGGCCCCTGGCAGTGCTGAAGCCTCTGAGAGACTCTGTGAAGCAGTTGGCTGGAGAGGAGGAGGACACAATGTGCGCTACTGTGCCTTCACTCTGAAGCCCGCAGCATGCTGCTGCCGTAGTACATTTCCACACCAACAATTTCCTCACAGATTCCTCCTCTGGCACAGGAAGTGTGGTACAAGTTATATCACTGGGAGTTAACATTGTAATGGAAAGTGTCTAACTAGTAGATTAAGCTCTGCCAGCTAAATGTAACTTGCTCAAGCTGCGTCTCAATAATACTTTTGCTTAGTACACTGTCATGTTGTAAACTGTTCAATTTCGATCGTGAGGCTTTGTCTCAAATCACACACAGCTGCTGTGCCCTCAGAATGACGATCAACGCTGTTAACTAGGGCTAAATTAGCGTAACAAATCATTACTAAGCCCTTTGAGCACCAGGAAAAGCGCTATATAAATGTTATTATTATTATTATTACACACTGCTCAATTAACCCAATAACATTCACAGTGGCTTCTTTTTTAAACTAGTATAGTGGTACTCTCATTAAAGGATATCAAAAAAACTAATGCATAACTTATTTATATAGAGTGTGATGTTCACTGGAGCAACCACAATCGCACTTTTCCCACAATTTCAGTTTTCGCAATTGTTGAGAAGTGTCCAGCGTTCCTCTCTCTTTTTGACCTCTTTTTTAAGATTGCACCATCAAGGTTCTGTACGGAAAGTGCCCTGCATTTAGCCAAATTTCACATTATGCTATTTTGCCCTTAAAATAGCATAATAGCTAGCAAGTACGAAAGTACACAAATTGACACACATCATAAGTTTACATTTAAAATGAAAGCTCTTCTTTCATATCAATACACAATGTGATTATAATGTAGAATAGGGTGGAGAACACTTATAAATGATGTGAGGCTGCTATGGTCTGGGGTGGGTTTTATATTAGCACTGATTGTTAAATGTCATAATTAATGGTTTGTGGTTAACAGCCTTCATTAAAGAGCACTCCACCTGTATCATGTTACTGTAATTATTGGATATAAAATACATTTGGCTGTTTTATGTCACCTCAAGCCCCAACCCTTAAGCAAGTTTGTGTCGAACTGTCGATGTTGAAGAATCGGAGGGATGAAACCTTCTTTAATGGCAGAGCACACAGCACACACAGTGAAATGTGGCCTCTGCCAAATGTAACCCATCCTAGTACCAGGAGTCTAGTACTAGGAGCAGTGGGCAGCTATTGTACAGCGCCCGGGGAGCAATGGGAGTGAGGGGGTGTCCGGTGCCTTGCTCAAGGGCACCATGGCAGGCCAGGAGGTGAACTGGGACCTCTCCATGTAGCGGTCAACACTCCATATTTTAGGTCTGGTCGGGGACTTGAACCGGCGACCCTACGGCTCCCAGTCCAAGCCCCTACTGACCGAGCCACTGCCGATGTTGAAGTTTTATTATGCTTATTATGTTTCTGTAACATATATACTGCATATCTTTCCATCCTGGGAGAGGGGTCCCTCCTCTGATGCTCTACCATGGTGGTCCTGGGGTTTATTCTGGGGATTTCTTTCCTTGTATGCTGTAAGGGTCCATCAACAGGGGTTTGTTATATACTGTACAGATATTAACGCACCAGAGATAAATGTGTAATGCGTGATATTTGTCAATATTAATAACATTTGATTGCTTGATTGATTGAATGCTATTGGAGCCATAATGTGTCTCAGCCTTGATTCTGCAGTACTAACGTTTAGCTTGTAATTACTGCATCATTTGGCTGAGCCCATTCTGACTACATGAACAAAATGAAAGTTGGAACTCATTTAACTTACCTAGACTGCTTTTAAGTGTTCTTTATGTTTTGTTCAGCTCATACTGACTTACAAAAGGGAAGACTGCAGAAAGTAGTGCAGTAGAATCTCATTTAAGCTCGTCTCCCTCAGAACAACCATCATTAAAATACAATCTTTGTCAATGCAAAGTACTGTTAGTTTCTTTAGAGACGCAGGAAATCTTTTGTAAAATAACTTTGAAAAATGAGAGCCGAATGGAATTGCAGAACTTAAAACACCTTCACAGCAGAGGAAAGTGAAAGAAAAAAGAAGCTGTGACTTATAACTTTTACACTGAATATAAATGGGAAACTTGCGAGACAATAGTGTTGACAATGTCTCTGCAGTTCCTCACATGTTTATATTCTCCCTTTGAATTGTTTTCTCTGGAAAGAGCGCTGTTGTTTAGATGAAAAAGAGAGAGATCACAGCACACCGAGCTGCAAACATATTCATCTAAGACATGTTATCTAGTTTTGATTTTTTTTTTCCAATAAATAAATGTAAAAATATGTGTGCAGGCAAAACAACATGATCATTTCATTTGTTTACAAAGCAAATGAAAATTCAGAAGGGAAAAGTATTTTCAGCAGCAGAAAACTGAAAGGATCTCACCTCATTGTAAGAGTTAACATGAATGTTGAATGTTGATTAAGAAAATTATGCTTTTAGAAAGTGAAATTCAAGAGGACAAAGACTTTCAATGTATGCCTGAAGCAAGACCCTTTTCACCTCAAAAGCATTTATAATTGTTGTAAAGATTCATCTTGAATGCACAATTTGTGCAAATATTTGTGATTTATACTATGCCTTTTTTCCAAAGCAGAGCAAAGCATATTGTGTTTTAAAGGTTTCAAATTCATCGCCGAGCTCATGAACATTTCATTTATTCCGATCCATTTCCTTCTTGAATCTGTCAGCCATTCAAACAATCTCCTTCCACAGGGCTTTAGATGCTCCAGATTCTTTAAGAAAAGCTGGAAATTGGAGGGTTTTAAAATATTTACAGCAGCAAAGGAGGAAAATATTAGTGCAAGTCTTGTAGCAAAGTAAGAGAGTGTATCTATTTTCTTCCTTGTCAGATGGTAAATCAGCTGTAAACAAACAATGGCAGGGTCAAAGCCATTGTTACAAGGATAAAATACGTGCAGTGCCTCAGCTTTCTCATGAAGGAGTAGCACACGTGTACATGCAGACATGAGAAACACACACACATGTAAACACACACACAGGATTTCCTACAGTACGATGAGTCATTGCTTATTGAGAGCACCAGAGGAGGCGGGAGGTAAATCAGTAGGCAAGCAGCCAGGGAGACATAAGGGGCAACGCGCACACTTCCTCATATCACATGTTTAAAAACTCCCCCTCACTGACATATTGTCTTATTTTGTTTCTACTTTAGTAGTCTCCGCAGAGAAATAAGGCGGGGAGCTTTGGGACCACATTTCTCAAACTTAAAGCAGCAACCCAGACAAACAGCAACCTTGCTCTAACTTCACCTCTCTTTCACACACATACAAACATACACACTGTGCGAGCCTCACCCACGAATGTATGTACTTCTGGAAAACTAATTTCGGATGGCACTGGCCCTGAAACACTGAAAAATGAAGCACAGAACAGGGTCAAGAAATATAATAAATATGCGTGTGTTATGGAGCTACAGTATGGAGACATTACTTCTCTCGCTATCAATTCCTTTTCTTCTTAACTCTCTCTTTTTCTCTCCATATAAGAAAGAGGTAATAGAGAAACAGCCGACCTGTGATATAACTTCAGAGCGCTTTTTCTAAGTTCAGTTTTTCTCAACTGAACTTAAATTACAAAGTGCTGTGTGAGGGTGAAGATTGAATAGGGTTTTGTGTTGCATTCATAGAGGCAGAACACACAATAACAGGAAACCTGACATTTGGAGAAATCTTTGCCAGAAGAATAGAAGCATTCTTTGAATTGGAATAATGGGCACTTTCCATTTAGCTGTGTCCGCGCCATGACCCTAGAATTGTTTATGTCACCCAAACAGACCAATTATTTATGTCTTGAAGTACTGATTTCTTCAGTGAGAAATGTATAATTTAATCTCGAAAGCCTGCAACTTAATTATTTGGTATGAGGTAGGGCAGTAATTCCACATTTCAACTTTAAGAAAAAGTAGAAAATGTAATATCATAAAGTAATTGCACATATTTTAACTTCAGAAGCTAGAGAGAAAGCCACTAGGATGATCCATGATATATATGTTGAACGATATAATTATATAAAACATGACTAATTAAAATAAACATGAACAACCACTGCCTTTCACTGATCTGATTCTTTTATCTATTTTCAAATACACATGTTGTCATGTTGAAATGCGATGGGAGGAGAAACACACGTGTAACTAATAATATTAATGCCTGCGTGCCATCTGGTGTTCTAGTTTTAAGGCCCTGTGCATTCTGGCTGATTGTGAATGTTCATACAGATAAATGGAACATCATCATTATAACATTATTCCATCTGTGTGCTTTGTGCTATGGAAAGTCAGAATGTCTGCTCTGAATATGACTATTGACCCTGTGATTTAGTTATGACTAAGAGGAACTCTGATAAATCAAAACTTGCACATTTAAACTGATTGAATTTGTTAGGAGAAAAGATATGAAATGATCATTTTTGGTGTAGAAAAACATACTGACTTTAACACTTAGTGAGTACAGAAAACAGAAACGGCTGTTGCTATCCTAACTGCAAATCTAAATTGTAATAAAATCAAAACAGGTGGACTTTAAGCATAGTCAACAACACTCTTTGTTTTAATTATCTCATTCAGCAGAAATACGTGGTTATTTCAAAGAGTCTCATGTTTACATCGTTCATGAAATGCGGTTCAAGGTGTTTTTCTCTCCCTAAGGCAGTAACTGGTTTCTATTCATTTTAGTCAGGCATAAAATCTACCTGCAGATACTTCAAACGGGCTCGAAGTCTGGTAATCCATCAAAATTATCCTCATGTCTGTTTGTATTGTTGTCAAAGTTACATTATCAATGGATGGTTTTACAGCTGCAAGAGTAGTTTGAATCAAACGGCATACACTAACATAATGGCCACATTAATAAAAGCAGACAGAGTCATGCTGCTCACTGTGATGGATTGCCCATCTAAAGCAGGTTTACATTTTTATCTCTGTGGCGTCCTTACACAGTTTTTTTGATGTCTTTTCAAATAGATGATTAGATGGGTGGTGGTTTGAAGCTTTTACTTGGAACTCCAACCAAGAGTGAAAGTCATTATACGCTTGCCATGGTTTTCCAATTCAAAATGTCCTATTTGTTACTTTGAACAGATGTTTGTTCCTGGCAATGAAACCTATTTTTTTTAACATCAGACATTGTTACGTGTTATAGTAGGTAAAGCACAGGCATTACTTTTTGCCTCATAATGTTTTCAGAAATGCAAGAGTGCTGAGAAAGTTTGGATGGGTTGGTGGGGAGAGATTCTTTTTGGTTAATCTGTTTTCAACATGGCGGAAGGTCACAACATTTTAAACAGTTCTATACAGTACTAATACAGCACTGCCTAGTTTGATGGTTTAATCATAAGTTGTGATATACGCTTGTATTTCGTCTGTTTTCATTCAGGCATGTTGGAATCTTCAAATGCCATCAGGAGCAATGGCCATCACCTTAATGTTAAGTATATTCAATTAATGTTGAATTGTAATATTGAAGCTATCAATATCTCTATTGACTGAGAATCTGAGTTTTCAGCGGCACAATCTGTTGTTCTTCCTGCCAAGCAAACTTATCTCATGTGGCAGGGGTGTAGTTGGAGGAAAGAAAGAGCTACAGGCTTATTCAGCTTGGGTTTTCAGTGCCAGCCTCTAGGCAAGCTGCGCATGATGCTACTCAAAATATTCAATTGACTACATTAACCTTTACAATGATTGGAGATCCACATAAAAGGTGTCATATATCTTCCATTTAATAATTGCATGCATGTTACTCGTGACAGTTTTGTCTGTTTGAGAATGAACAGCTCCTGTTGCTCTATTGTCTCATATTGTTGACAGTCCCCTGACCCAGTTTCCTGCACATCTCTTTCTTTTTTATATCTGCTTATAGTAACAAATAAATAGGTATATCACATTTGACAATATACAGCAGTGCCGATCATGTCTGCAAAAACAGATAGACATGAGCACTATAAACACTACTACTAGCCCAATTTTCCCTGATCTGGGGCAACAGTAACTTTACACCTGGTAAGAAAGATATGGGCTTGGAGATCTATTGGATACATATATTTGTATGTCTTTCCGAGATTTGCAATTGAAAAATATGACATTCAGACTAAATACCTATTCTTCATATGCAAGACGCAAAAATCCTTAACCATAGCCTCATCCCAATACCCCTCCTCGACTCCTCTCTTCCCCTCCTCCGGGACTTGACCCGGAAATCGATCAAGACACGCCATTTTGAAGAACGTCCCAATAGCTGAAATGCACACGGAGGAGTCGAGGAGGGGTGAGGGAGGAGGGGTGCGGGAGGAGACGAAAGGGAGGATAAACGCGAGCAGACTTCACGGAAGTGTTTTCACTACTCGCGTATAAAAGCCCCACCTTCACAGCTGGTCGATTTCAACAGAGGAAAACGGAGAACTGGAAGATGAGTGGGAAAGCGTCACATAAATGTATAAGTGCTCACAGCTCCGTGGGAATTATTATGTGCAATTCATTTCTAAAAGGCTTTCACATTACTATAATTATATTTTTATTTAAATGTAGGCTACATTTTACACCAAAACGGAACACAAAAGCAGGACCAACCATCATACATTGAATTCCTTGACTAACAAGAGAAAGATTCATTCATTTAAATAAATATTAATGAGGAGGACTTTGAAGTTGATTCTTTGACGGACGGGGAGCCAGTGGAGGTTCTGGAGGACGGGAGTGATGCGGTCTCGTGAGCAGGTGTGGGTGAGGAGGCGGGCAGCAGAGTTCTAGATATGTTGGAGTTTATTGAGGAGGTTGGATGGTCGAGTCGTGATGTGATGA